>NC_041002.1:41797037-41968346 GCF_004193775.1 Glycine soja
TTTTTTATCAGTAGGAATCAAAAGAAGAAAATTTCAAGTGCTTTAGAGAAAAATTGATGCAAAAACATGAAGAAAAAGTTGAAGATTGGAACAGCTAGCTTAGCGTGCAAGGCAAAGCCATCACGTCTCCTTGCTTGGCGGCCAGCTCACGCTTAGAGCGAAGAAGGCCCATGAAGAAGTTCAAAGACGCACTTAGCGCGAAAGCCAGCGCTAAGCGCGAGGTCACATGGAAATTAAACTACCGTAAGCCTATAAAATGAATAGGAAGAAAAGAAGAAATACGCACCGAGATATCAATCCCTACACAACGGATACCAATATCTACACACCGAGACATAAAGACTCAGAGCTCTCTAATGAATACATCATAAGCCTGAGTATCTCAAATAGGGGAAACCCTCTATCTATGTCCATTATCCTCTTCTCCTCCTCTATCCATCCTTCTTCTTCTATCCACATCAATCCTAAAGTGTAAAGCATCTTATGACAATGAGAGACTAAACCCTCATTGTTGGGAGCCTAGTAGCCAAATGCCCTTGTAATGTAATCTTTCCTTATTATCTATTTAATGCAATGCTAATTTTTATTGTTTCTTTCCTGTGCTTTATTGTTATTATGTGGCCTGATCATCCATGCATTAGTTTTAGGGGTTATACATCTCCATGCTTCATGAGATTTACTATTCTATCTTTGCAAAGGGATTTGGGACAAATAATAGATAAATTAGGCTCTTCATCATGAGGAATCAAGGTTGACTGTCTTAGTAGATGTGGGTATAAATTGGGAAAGCATTAAATAGAGAAAAATATTAATATTGCATCAAGGATAGTTAAGCATGCTAGGCCCCAACATATGTGCATTTTGAATCTATCTTTTTATCATCATCTTTATCTTTTATTTTTCTTATCTTTTACATTAAAATTTCTTATCTATTTTATCTTCTACTTTTTTATTTTTATAATCTTTTAATTTAAATATTTATCTTATCTTTATTCTTTCTTTATCTTCTATTTTAAATTCTTTACATATTGCTTCTAAATTGAGTTTACATCAATGTAAGTACAAACAAAGTCTCTGTAGATTTGATACTCGAACTTTTGAGTACTTTATTACTTGAGACAAATTGGTGCATTTGCCAACGAGTTAACAATACCCTATATTGCACAAATCAACAATTCACTTGTAAATTTTCATGACATTGGAACATGTTGTCATCACTTCACTCTCTTACTCTCTTGTCACCATTGTCACCTTTTGTGTAAGATGTTACTCATGGAGCAAAAGGGTTCATGGAGGCAATATTAAAATGAAAGAGTTTAACGAAGTAAAACAGGAGATTAACATTGTGGGTGCTCTAATTTTGATGTTTAGAGTTTTGATTCATGACTTTAGTGATTTGTGATTTTGCTTATTCTTGATAATTTTGCTGATTGCCAATTGTAAAAATTGTGTTTTGGATTGATTGAATTAATTTGCAGTTCCTCATACTTTTACGAAATTTTCAATTGTATCTCGAACTTTTGCTTTTAATTGAGCCTCGGAATTTTTATTTTTAATTTTTAATTGGGTCTTCTATCTAATTATTGTTAAGAAGAATTAATCTCAAACACCCAATTAGATGTGTAAATAATGAATTGGTACTTCTAGAATGTGTTGCAGGCACAATTGAGTCAATCATAAGATATTTATATAAGGTATTCTTTCATGATTGTTTTTTGCCTATGCATAAGGTTGAAACTTGTAGAAAACTCTCACAATTAATTCACATGTGCTTACAACACACTTTAGAAGTACCAAGTCCACTATCTACACCTCTAACTAGGTGTCTACAATTAATTTTTTTATAACAACAATTAGACAAAAGGACCCAATTAAGAAAAAATAAAACTTCAGGAACCTAATTAAAAATTTGGCAAAAGTATGGGGACCCATAGAATAATTAAACATTTTGGACCATGATTTAATGACTCATTGATTTGTGTATTGAGGGTTGTTGATTTTGCTTACTTCATCTTTTTCTGTGTTTTTTTTTTCAATTTTTCTAACCCTTTTTCTAGCCGTTACACACCACGAGAAATTTGTAGTGCCTTAGATTTGTTAAAAAATGTCTTGAACCAACAAAATTTTACACAACATTATTATATCAAACTAGTAGCTTACACGGGAAGTCACATGGTTGTCATATCATCTCTTATAATGATATTTAATGGGAGATACTAAGAAAATGATGAAAATTGTTGAGGAACTAAGACAGGTAAAAAATTATTGAAGGACTAAAGGTGAATTTTCTAAAAGGATGAAAGACTAAAAACATAGTTTATAAAAATTTAAACGTGGATGCTAAATCAAACTAATTGATGATGTGGCTCCCATGTCATAATTTTAATAGTGATACTTGATGATAAGGGAAAAAATATTAATGAAGAAAAAGTATAGGTTTAAGACTATACAATATTTTACTTAAAGACTAAAAGTGAAATTCGAAAAAAGTTTAGAGAAATTCATTATCCTAATGGTTAGGTGTTTTATGGTAGTTAAGGTAGAGAGAGTTTCAATTTCCACCTCAACATTTTCAAAATTTCTTCTCAATTTTTCGCATATCACTTATTTATCAATGACACAAGCAAATACATATTGTTAGAGTAATTGAAATCACATAATTGTAGACATTTACATAAAAGAAAAAAAAATTATGTGAACATACAAGTCATAATCACATAGGCAACCAAAAAGGTATTTTGACAAAATGCCCATTATCTCTTGTTGGGCCTAGAGCAAACTCATTGAAGGAAGGGAACTACTATTCCCATTACCAAAAGTACTATTGGCACTACCAACCCTTTTGAAATTCCTTTTTTGTCCACTCACCAAATCCTTACAGCTCCTCTCCTTCCCCAAACTTCTTAGCCTCCCACCCCCATTGATCATCACCGTGATGTGACCCCACCCTCATTCACCACCATTGTGCATAACCTTACCCTTGCCCATCACGATCGAGTGCGACCCCACCCTCATTCCACCAAGCATTGTTGTCGTTGATTTGTGTTGCACCAACCACCTTGATGTCCAAATCCATGCGCCATCCCGTGCCATCAATATCCATGCACCTTACCCCAAATTCATGCGCCCCTTGCCCCCCTTTTTTGTTGCAAGTTTTGAATCTATGTTGAATTTGTGTTGTTGTTGTTGTTGTTGTTGTTGAATCTGTGTCGTTGTTTGGGATGGATGGATTGTGATCGAAATCATTCATGTTGAGCCAAAAACAAAAATAAGATTTTGTTATTGTATAGTATACAATGGAATTGTATATCCATTGCATTATTTTTTACCCCCAAATAACAACTAAAATACAATTTTGTTGTACACTTGTACATCGAAATTGTGTTTTCATTGTTATTTTTTTACCCCCCATATAAGCAACGAAAACATGATTTCATTATATTTTTTATTTATTTGGAATACTCTAAAAGGCACCAACGTGGGTAGTGTCATTAGCAATTGTAGTAGTTCCAATAGTAACACCCATACATGATCAATGACCTTACTAAGCCCATATTCATTGAGGCCAACCTCTAAAAAATTGCTATAGGGATTACTAAGTTAGGATCTTTTGCAACATGTTGAACTTGTTAGGATACAAAAGATTTTGTTTAGTCAAATTAGTTATTTTGGTTAATTGGATGGCTAAAGGCCCAAAAATTATATGTTATAGTTAGGGCTGCACTTTCTAGCTTGTGGTTCCCATTTTAGTTTCTCTTTTGTGGCTAATTTGGACTTTTTTCACTCCATTTTAGTATATGGGTACAACCACATCATAAATCCTTAGTTGTACCCATGTACTCTTATTCTATATTTAATTGAGTTTTCCAATGTTAGTCATTTAATCGTATCATTTTACTGTCTTTACTTTCATATTGTAATTAATCACTCTGATTTATAGTTGATTACTTGTGAGTTACCACCTTCTTGTAATTAATTGACCTGTAGAACGATAGACTTCATAAAACTTGCATGATCAAACTAGTGACATGAATTTTATTTTTGCAAAATTCTATAATTTATCCTTAATCCTAAATTAAATCCCAAGTGACCATTTAAGAATTAATTTTGGGGGAAGAGTATTTCCAAACCTTGATCATAGATTGATAATTATCTTAAGAGGCAATTGGCAATTAATCATTAACTTAGGGTTAATTATAGTTAGAATTAGGCAAAATTAGGTACATGCAAATTCATAATTTGTGCTTGTCTTCATTCATACATTTCTTTCTCAGAAATTGTTGCTTAGCTTAATTTATATTTCTTTGACATAATTGGTAAACAATATCAAACACAAGACAAAATCCCCAAAATTGTTTAGTTTATGCAATTTGAATTATTTAGGAATTCAACTAGTCTCTAGGGTATGATATCCGAGTTCACGATACTATTGCCTAGGGTACACTTGCCCTTGTACAACATTATTTTACACATCAACACCCCCCACTCCCTTTTCTCCCTTCTTCATTTTCATCACAACCAAAATCCCAAATCTGCCTCCTATCAACCCCATTCATTCAATTGATCAATCTCCTTCACTAGTAGAGCTTGGATTTGCGACTTGGTAATCTTTTTGGTTTCATTTTAAACCAATAAAATCACGACTCCATTGAGTCTCTAACAACAAAATCATGATTCTATTTTGTTTTTATTTTTCGCAAAGAATAATGAAATTTTGGTTCTCTTGTATATATTATGCTAAGAACTTTTTCCTTCTTTATGAATATACAAAATATGAATTAAAAATGTTTTTTTTAGGTATATGTAATGGATTGAAATATTTTATTTCTGATGAAGTTACAATGCTTAGTGGTTGGGAAAATATGATTGATGCAAGCCAAAATGCTTTTTGTCATCCCATTTAAGCATATGGAATGCAAACAAATATAATGGTTTGAAAAGTCTAAATGAGGGAAATGAGTTTGTTAATTGTTTCACATTTTGGCCATGAACATTTTATTGGGATTTAGGTTCTATTTTTTTTATCATTTAGTAAGTTGTTTATCAAACAAACTAATGGAAATAGATTTCATTGTATAAGTATACAATAAAATCTTTCTTTCTGGTGCATATATTTGGAGTAAAAAAAGTTACAATAGAAACACAATTTTGTTTTATATTGTAGAAGTATATAATAAAATGATGTTTCATTATATATTGTGTGTGAAAAAATAATATGATGGAAATACAATTCCATTGTATACTTCTATAACAGAATCTTATTTATGTTACACATGTTCTTTTCACCTCAAACATATATAATGGAAATAAGATTTCATTGTACAAGTATACAACAAAATCATATTTCTATTTTATCTGTCTTTTCCACCCCAAATATATGAAACGAAAATATGATTCCATTATATACTTTTACATTTGAATCATATATTTGTAGGAAGAATAATTTTGGAAATGAGTAAAAAAAAAAAAAACCACCCACGTAAGTGGTGAAAATAGCAAAATGCTGTGTGAGAATAACAACCCTGTTCTCTACATTGTATTTCTGGGGCTTGGGCCTTTTTCTTTCTGTTGTTCACTTTAGAACTCTCAACGAAAAAACATTTCTGCCTAAATTTGTCATGTCCTTAATTAGTCTTGCCATTCTCTACAAAAGTTGTCTCTGAGCTATTCTTAAGTGCACTCTAATGCTGGTAATTTAAGAAACTTATTTAAATAAGTATAGATAATTTCAATTATAGTGTTGGACTCAACTGATGGGATAATCACATGTATGCAAAGGTAGTCTATTTAAGTTACGATTGTATAATTGTGACAATTAGTTTGATTCCTTTTTTCTATTTTATAAAAGAACAAAGCAAAATTTACACTCTTTAATTTTAAAATTGCCGCTACTGCTGATTATAACTTATCGTAATCGATTATCAAATCAAATAAACACACCAGAAGTCCTTTTAATGATATGATAATTGATGACAATAAAATATATGGTAACACCATAGGTTATAGGTACACTATGTAATTGATTAAAATAGAAGCCTTAAATTAAAATTCACTTAGTTGTAATTGATTAAAATAGAAGCCTTAAATTAAAATTCACTTAGTTGTAATTGATTACGACTGTGTATAATCGATTAAAATAACAAGGGTTCTACTTTTGGCCTAGCTCCCACAAGTGTTAATCAGTTAGAATCCATTGTAATTGATTCTTAGTGTGCAGCACAACAACTCCTACTTGGGCAAAACTAAATTTTGTAAAAGTAACCCCCCTAATCCCGTCCTTTTTTAAACTGTGGTTATAATATAAACAACTTATCATAATCAACAACAACAACAACAACGCCTTATCCCACTAGGTGGGGTCGGCTACATGGATCAACTTCCGCCATAATGTTCTATCAAGTACCATACTTCTATCCAAATCATTAAGCCATTTTAATGATATAGTATATGATAACACCGCAAGTTCTAGGCTTATTATGTAATTGATTAAAATAAAAATCTTAAATTAAAATTCACTTGTAATTGATTAGGGCTAACTATAATCGATTACAATAACAGGAGTTCAACTTTTAGCCTTAGCTCCCACTAGTGTCAATCAATTACAATCCATTGTAATCGATTCTTTATATGTTGCACAACTCCTACTTAGGCAAAAGTAAATTACTCCAGTGTGATCTACATCAAATCTCCAAAACAATTTTTAGGATTCCTCATTAAAAGAAATCACCCACCAAGAGATTCCCCACTCACAGTACCTCAAGATACCCCACTCAAGCTTTATCAACATAATCAAAATAACCTATTACTTTTTTGTTTAAAAAATAATCTATTACTTATACCACATAAAATTAGCCCAAGTGAATACAATATGAGATTTTTACTTTCAAAAAATGCTTTTCCGACGTTAATGTACCATACAAACTTTCTAAGATCAACCGACTCAAGCCATTATTTATCGGCAGATTATAACTAAACCACTCACAAGCCATAAAGCCATATCACTCAAGTCGAACATTTCCTGTTTTTAAAGATTTATATATAAAATATTAAAAACAACTTTTTTTTTTCACTTTGATAATTTCTTATGCAAATCTTTATAAAAACCAAAATCAAAGTGAAAACAAAATCATTTTTACAAGTCTTTTTTATAAAATAAAATTAAATAAAAGCATAGTAGTTTTCTCATATCAAGCAGAAACTTATAAGTTAAATGTCAGGTCTGACACAAGTATTTAAGAATAGCATAAATAAACAAATATAACCTTTGAATAAACTATTCATTAACATAATTATAGCACAATTAGAACAATCCGGGAAAGGTGGTAGTTCTCACCTCAGTATTTTACCAGCTACCTTGTATCTCAGAATTCAGACACAAGGTAAAATAACCATACATACACCGGATAAATTCAAGCAAAATATAGATTAATCGACAAAAATAAAATGTATAGAATTCTATTCTATAAAATTATATAACATGCACTGATGATCAGTCTTGGTAGAAGAAATTAGCTTAATCTGAAAGATTATGATCGGACATAGATACTATACCGTTTACAAGAACTTTTATAAGAGATATAACAATATTACAGTATCTTGTCCGCCATGAAACAGCATTATTCACTTCACATCTTGCCTTCGGCTTAGGGCCTGCCCCGCCTCAAGCTGCACGAAGGACATTTGTATTGCTTTATGCTTTCAGCTTTTGCAGGAGTAATCTTCACACATTTCCCATGGAACCACCTCTCACATATATCACAGCCAATCCAAAATTCATCGGCATTGTAGTTTCCGCCGCAGCTACCACAAAGGGTTTCACTGTGCTCATCCTCCTCTTCATAACCTTCATCTGCGAATTTTGGGTTGCTTTTAACTTGCCCATCACTTGATCTCTGCAGATAAATGAACAAGCAAGCATCATATAGCAGCATGGCAAGGTTTAGCCCACTACAATAGCTTTAATTCAATCTAGGAAGTATTTGCAACATGAAACAAAACACCATGATCAAAGGGTTTCTAAAATGCAGTCCATTTATTCACTCACATTGCAGTTTTCATGATCATAAGCAAATATAAAAATATAACTGTGGTTACAACAGTGTGTAGATTCAGTACTTAGTTCCACAAAAAGATTAAGATCCGGAAACGCTAAGGCCTTCATATCAAAAAAGAAAAAAGAAACTCTAAGGCCTAGTTTAGTTTTTGACTGTACTCAAAGCAACTTCTGAAAGTTAACCATAAAAACAGCATTAAATAAACAAGTCAATGGTATCTTATTGTAGTTCTATGAACAAGTATTAATGTGTTTGATTTAGGATACAAACACCAAAGATAGAGAAAATATAGTCTAATAAGATCCGAAGGTATAATGATATTAATAGCTTTACTTACAAACTTTTAGGATGCACGAGCACAACCTAACCATGTCTAAGTATGAACCAACTAAATTCAGATGACCCCACCAGAAAAAAATAAAAAATAGACAAGTATCACCCACACACTAACACCAACACTGACCTTGGTGCTGCCCCTAGACTTGCTTCCACTATCTGCAGTGGGCTTGTCCTTTACTGGCTTCCTCTCTGTCACAACTTCAAAAACAGTAGGAAGATCATTGATCAAGCTAAATAAACGTTTCCTGCCATAAAGAATCAATGGAACCATCAATAGAAGGAGGGAGCAATATGCCCATTTCAGAGCAGCTTTTGAGGAAAATTGCTTCAGCAAAGAAAACCAATGAGAATGGGAATTCTATAAAGGAAAAACACCCAAGAACCAAAGCATATAATACACATATTCTCCCATATTAATAATATATTAAACTCAGTTATTCCCTTAAGTATCTTTGGGGCCTACAGTCCCCGTAGCAGCTCACAATTGTAGGGGTTATAAACATGATTGCAGAAAGGTAAAGAACAAGTGATTTGAAATAATTGGTCTGGTAAAATTTAAACCTTAATTTGCAGAGGAAGCATTCAAACAGGCACACCGGCTATATCCCTGACCCTATCACAAACCTCAAGTTCATGATTAGTTTTCTTGAATTGTTAATTTTTTGGATGCGAAGGGAATCTCTATTGATGTTACTGGGAAGATAACATTGCCTCAAGACACATTTTATTCAAGGAATGTACGAATGAAATAATCCAGAATCACAATAGAGCACAAAAAAAATCACATCCATTTCCAATTAATTAAAAAGCCACCGTTTCTTCAATGCGTTCATCCATGATGATAATGATGCATTTCAGCAACAGTTACAATAACAAGCCCCATTTTTCAACATTTCACACAGCAGTTAGGCATTTGCATCATAGACACAGCTATAACCAACTTAAACTATCACCACATGCTTATACCTCAAACAAAGCTAGAAAGTACCTTTCGTTGCGGTTAAGACGAGCTCCAAGATAGAAGGCCACAGAGAGCAACCACGAATCACTGTGCACAGCAACCAGAGAAAGCCAGTCCCTGCGGTTCATGCCATCCCTAGCAAAATTGATTCCGAGTGCAGGCTCCGGAAGCTCTGGTGGAACTTCCTCTGCCGGCAAAGTCACCTCCCATGTTTCGTTTGGATGTCCATAGAGGCACAAGTTCTCCTTATCTTAAAACAAATACACGAGAAACATTGAACTCAATGAAATAAAATAACAACAAAACCTTATCTCACTAGGTGAGTTCGGCTATATGGATCACACAACATGAATCTGCTTGGTTAAAAACAACACAATGAAACATAATAAATAATAATCATCATAATAACTAACATATCATTTCCAAAAGCCCAAGTTCTCCTCATCTTTAAAAGGACCACACCAGAGAAACCGTGAACTCTACATACAACACAGAAATTCATAATAATCATCATAAAAAAAACCATTATTTCCAGCATGAATTTAATTCAACCAGTTAAGTGTCTATCAAACCTCACCCAAATCAAAATTCAGACCCCATTATGTCTGAGAAGAACACAAACAAACAAACCAAATCCAAGTCAACCTTAACATTTTTACAATTTACCCGATCAACAAAACACATACAATGCTTAGCCAGTATAAACAGTGACCAACAACAAACAAACTAAGAATCCATTACCAGCTTATTACTGACGGAAAATTAGTTTGTTAATCAATTTATATATGTATTACAAACAAATAATATATTTTTATATATGTTTATTTTTTAATAACACATGGCATGGGGATGGGACATGCTAAAGTTTGACTTTATTTTATTTATACATTTTTTTTCCTTCAAATTCCCATAAAAGAAAAAGTCAACCCGCACAATACACACAAAATTGGAAAACTAGAAGAAGAAAAAATAATTTCCCAACGTAAAGTGGAAAACAAAAACAAACGCAATTCAGATCCGTGGCCGCGCCGTACCTGGATCGCAGAGTCCGTAGAATTCATCCACATCTGAGAGAACAAAAACAGAAAAAATCAGAGCGTTCAGCGAAATTCGAAGGAAGAAAAAAAAAGCGAAGAGAGAGAGAGAGAGAGAGAGAGAGAACGTCACCTTGAGAGAGAGCGCGAACGATGGCAGTTCTGCGGGCGGTGTAGTCCTTGAAGATCTCTTCGACTGTGCGGGGAGTCGAAGTCATTTCCATGAAAGTGAAAAGGGGAAGGGGAATTGAGATCTGAGAGAAGGTTCTAGAAGGCGCGGCGAGGGTGCGGGTGCGGGTGCGGGTGCAGGGAAGAAACCATGGGAAGGGATCGTAGGGATCGCGGGTGCATGTGATGCTGTAGTTAGGGAGAGGAGACAGAGGTGGGAATTTGGAGGGGGAAATTAAATAGAACGACAGACAGAGTGAAGGACTGTGTGTCTGCGTGTCTCTGTTAATAAAGCTATTATTTTACATTATTATTGTATATTATTAGATTTGGTTCATTTAAGAAATGAGTTTTTTTAAAAAATAAAATAAAGTCTTAATTTTAAATTTGTAAATGAATAAGTTTTTTTTTTTAAATAAAATAAAGTCTTAATTTTGAATTTGTAAATGAAATAAACATATCAGAAGAGAAAATCTCATAAAAAATGATTATTCAATTTTGTCAACAAAAATTATTCATTAACACATGCATGTGTTGTGTGTAAAATGGAATAAAAAGAATAAGTATATTGAAGTAAAATATCAATGTTGGTATTTTAAATAGGAACATTTTTTTTAAAAAGATAGTAAAAAATAAAATAAAATAAGAAGTCTCGAGAAGTTAATTAGAAAATAGTAAATTTTTAAAGCTAAAAAACAGACTTTTTAATTAACAAATCATAAGTCTTTTTTATTTACATGTGGATGAAATATATGTAAAGAATCAAAGCTTAAAAGAACAAAAAGTCCTGTAAAAGAAAAGAACAAATTAAGTAAAGTTGAAAACAATTATGAGAGATGATGGGCTAAATATTATTCAGCAAGTCAGGCTAATAAATAGCCTCTACAACTGTTATAATAAACCAGAAAATGCAGCCCAAGTTTGCTACTACTGAACGCAATAAACAAACAAAGGAACCAATTAAACACTAAGCCTATCCTCTATTTAACAGGGATTATTAAAACCTGAAATGAAATGAAAATCCTATCCTAACGGAACATAACCACTTATTTCATTTCAATATATATATTTCCAATAGAGAGACACAACAATAGAAAATATATATATTCCTAAATATAAATTTGAGCTTAATTAATAACTGCATCAACTGCTTACGAAGTATAAACCAATAACTAAGAATTCATAAGTGAAAACACCATTGCTGTAAGCCTGTAACCTTATATGGGTTGTGCAGAAATTGTCTAAAGTTTCGACCTCCCTTAATCATGTAGCGCTCTAGTATATAATGTTTGCTTTCGTGTCTAATATACTATTTCAAATTTTCAAGAAGAAAGTAATGTTAGAGTTAGATTTTAAATATAAATATATAATTACCTGGTATACATAATACATGATTACAGGTCTGGGGTTCAATTTATCTATAATTACGTATATCAACTCTAAAAGCAAACCTTCCTTTCCTTTGACTTTGAATGTTATATTAAATTTCTTGAAGCTCCATCTTATACCGTTTATGGGCCTTTCTTGATGCATTTCTTGATGCAGAATCTATGATTCGAAGAAGAAAAACAAATCGGCCCAAAAGAATAAGCCAAATTGGTTTTTCGTATTCAAACAATCTCTGACCTAGTGCTTCTTTCTCACCACTTTGCTTTGCCAAAAATCGAGATCTATAAGATTAACCGCGACTGTCTCATGCATGAGATCAAATTTGTTGTGCTCTTGAATGATCAAATTAAAACAAACATATATCAATACTAAGACATTTAAATTGATTGAAAACAAAACAAAATGGTTGTAGCAAAATAGAAACGCACAACAAAATATTGATAATTTTTAAGCCAGTATACCTCAATAAGTCATCTCATCATTCACACTCCATTTCCAGTAATAAAAGGATGCAACTTTCCTCACCCCATTCCGAAAGTTGAAACTTTATATACTTATTATTGTTTATTACACTCGTTATGTGTCCCCTTTATATACTGTAAAATACATAATATATATACTTACTTTTATTACATTAACACACACAATACAGTAACATTCCTAAACAACTAATTTAGTCCTGTGTTCAACAACATTACATTTTAGTACATAATAAAATAGAGAATACACACAGAATTCAGGGGTTTCACTTTAAATGCACCATAGCCAGAGAAGAAGGGTCCGTAGAAGAAACCAGAGTAAGTATCAGAAGGGTTGAGAATGAACCAAGAAGAAGGGTCTATAGAAGAAGGCCTTGTGCATGTAGTGCGAAGGAAGCAGCGAGAAGTGCGACAACTCTTCGGCGGGTAGAGGGATGATGCAACGACCAACAGAGCGACGATGAGTTGTGCAGTGGTGGCTGGTGGTGGGTCGTGCGCCGTTTAGGATGAAATGAAGGGAAGGGAAAGGAAGAAGTAATCCCTTGCTGGACGGCTGCTCGAGTAGAGAGAAATAGGATTTGAAGGCACCAAATGAAAATGGTAGAAGAGGGAGAGAGAAAAAGGAGGGGAGTTTTGGGGAAAATGGACTGCACACACGAGTAGGGAGGTGTAAGAGCAAGGGGAAAAAATTAAGGAGAGCAGTAAAATCTTTACGTGGGAGCAGTTTGTAACATCATGCATGTTATGGGTGGTTATATATGGGAGTGACAGTTTTTTTTTATATTTATTTCTGCTTTTTTTCTTCAATTTGTATCCTTTTATTACACCTGAACTTGAAAGATATAATAAGGAATTTTAAAATAATTAAGCAACAAAGATGTCTAAGTAAAAGTGGAGACCAAAAATAATTTTCAAATAGGGCATTCCCTTTTTCTGTATAGATTATATTATATTTTAACCCACATGATTGGTGCAATTGTGCAAAATTTCATGGGACAAGTAGCTGATCCAGGATGAAAAATAATTTTATATTATATTTTATGATTTGAGATTATTTTAATTTAATTAAAGTTTTTGAGTACATGTAATGATCTAGCACCACTACATACTAACTTAAAATTAACAAAGTGGAAAACTTTATTTTAATTTATTTATGAAAATATGTTTAAACTTTTTGCATTTTCAAAAGCCAAAAGCTAAAAGCATCAACTTCAAGATAAAACTTTCATGTATACACGATCAACTAAATAAAATCAAGTGCCTCATGTCACTTCGATACACACACATAGCTCTTATGTATATCCTAGACTTTTGAGCTAGTCACTACTACAATTTTTAGATTTAACATCGCACGATTAACATTGATTATTTACAAAATCGATGTTAACAAAAACGCGGTGACATTTTTGTAAATAATTAGACATAGTTAACATCGGTTTCGGAAAAACCGATGTTAAGTACTCGATATTAACATCGGTTATTTAAATAACCAATGTTACTATGGAGTAGTTAACATCGGTTTTGGAAAAACCGATGTTGGTGTGTCGTTGTTAACATCAGTTTGGTAAAAACCAATGTTATGGAGTTGATTTTAACATCGATTTTAAGAAAACTGATGTTACCTAGTTGATGTTAACATCGATTATTTTTAAAAAACCGATGTTGTTGTCATTATATATTAAAAATCTGAAATTGCAGAACCCGCGTGCTCGAACCCTATCGTTCTTCTTCTTTCTCCTTCTGCCTGAGTTCGTCTTTGTCACAAACTGGCCTGCGCTTCCGTGACTGCAACCACATTGTGGAGTTCGTCTCTGCCACTTATCGATTGAGGTACGTCCTTTCGTTTTAACATTAGGCGTTTCTCGTTTTAACATTTTCTCGCTTTCGCAGGTTGAAGAAATCTAGGAAAGGAAAGAGTCCCGGAAAAGGTGGGAATCGATTTTGGAAGTGCATTGTGGTTCGCCTTAAGACTCCCAAGGCGTTCTTCTTCTTTCTCCTTCTGCCCTAAGTTCGTCTTTGTCGCAAACTGGGCTGCGCTTCCGTGACTGCAACCACATTGTGGAGTTGGTCTTTGTGGAGTTCGTGTCTGCCACTTATCGATTGAGGTACATCCTTTCATTTTAACATTAGGCGTTCCTCGTTTTAACATTTTCTCACTTTCACAGGTTGAAGAAAACTACGAAAGGAAAGGGGGGGGGGGGGAAGCGATTTTGGAAGTCCATTGTGGTTGGCTTTAAGCCTCCTAGGGAAGCCATCGAAGGTATGTCTCTGTTGTCAAGTTATGTCTAAATATGAAAAAATATAATGCTTGAAATGGAGTATGGGTGTGAGATGCTAAAGTATATTGATTGCTTGCTCTTGTACTATTTGCATTGTGGGGATATAGTGCTAGATTTGTTATGGGAAATTCTTTGATAAACCTAAAACTCTATATGTCATCTTAAAACCTAAAACCTAATGGTGTGATTTTGTTGTGAGGATATGATAAACAGCCTGGGGTACCTTTCTGCTAGTGATTCCTGTTGATTAATCCACTTGTGTTTCCAGAATCTAATTTTCTCTCCATCTCCCACCTTCCACCTCATGTTATTTTGAATAACCATTCCCTATTGTGATTGATTAAAAGCGTGTTTTAGATCCCTCCACTAAACAGATTGCTTTGCTGAGTTTCCTGTTTCTTTAAGGTTCCTCCATCCACCATATTTCGATTTCAGAACTTTGGTCCACAGCTCACCATTTTCTTGCATTAATTGCCACTTCCATTTTCCAAGTAGTGCGAGGTTGAATGCTTCAATATCCTTGAT
Organism: Glycine soja; assembly: GCF_004193775.1. NCBI lineage: Eukaryota > Viridiplantae > Streptophyta > Magnoliopsida > Fabales > Fabaceae > Glycine > Glycine soja. Next base: position 41,812,266 of record NC_041002.1, read on the forward strand.
GCCCAAGCCAGCCTTTTCTTTTGGTAAGCATACCGATTTCCATTAAATCCATGCAATCCTTTTGTGAATTGCCTTCCTTCATAAAAAACTTCGCTGCAACTTTAAAAATTGCCTTCTGAATTTCTTCATCCATGAAAGGTGCCAGAAGCTCGTTATTCTGCTGTTGATTAACAGTTTGAAACCTGATTCTATCAATCTTGGGTCGCTGACCAATTGGTTCTTGGAACCTATGGAAGAAAAAGGATTTCACCTCTTCCTTCACCTTGTGTGGGTCGTCAGTCCATGAATCATCAATGAATACCCCCCTGATAGAATTTCTATTTCAGTTAGCATTCATCAATAGGTGGAAAAAACCTATGTTACAATCGCCTTCTTTTAACCATCTTCATCTGGATTTCTGCCTAAGTAAGGATTGATGGGCTTGGGCAGCAACCCAAAGAGATTCCTGTAACTACTTCCTCTCCAATTTCTCTTGCTCCGTTAACTGTCTATGCATTGAGTTCTCCTCCAATTTATTTAAATCTGATTCCAGCTTTGTGACCTTTTTGAATGTATCTCAACAAACTTCTTCTTCCTCTCTCATGAAGAATTATTATTCTTCTTCCACTCAGAGGAAGTGTGCTTTTGCTAGAAAGTGTGCTAGGTTGGTCAAAGAGCAAAGGGCTCATTTCTACATCATGAGGCGTTGTGTCATTATGCTCATATGTTGGCATGAGTACAATGATTCATGAAACACAACAAAAAGGATCTACCAAGTTCAAAAAAAGTTCTTTTTTTTTTCTTAAGTCCCTTTTTCTTCACTTTGTATGAGATCCTTCCTGTTGGGCATGAACTTTTTCTTGGAGTCAACAAGTGTACATAGAATTTTTTTTTTAATTTGTCTTCTGTTGTGGGCTAGAATTATTGAATCATGGTTTTTTGTTAGGTTGGGGTTTGAACTTCCATTGAAGGGAGCTCATCTTCATGGTTCTGGTGGTGTTTTTAAGTTTAATTTCTTGTATACCTGAGAATAGGGCAGATATATGGACATTAGAATTGATATCTTCTCCCCCTAGTTCATTGTCAAATAGATATCTTCTCCAGGAGAATTTTCACTCCCAACCAGATTCTCCAAAGAACCACATTCAACATCGGCACTTTCAACATCGGTTTTAGAACCAATGTAGAATGTTCTAAATAACCGATGTTGAAAGTGTATTTTCTAATAGTGAGTTAACTATATGAGCATAGCTAAAGAAAGAAAAACAAATAAGCAATGTGTCTTCATGTTTGTGCACGATGCCTCCATATGACAAATCCACCTCCTAGCCATCTACTCCCACCAACATGAAGTTTGAAATCATCACATTCACAACCACATGTGCCACAATGCAAGGATAAACTTACCAAAACAATCATACTTAAAGCAATTTAAAGTCAACAAATAACGAATAACTAAACCTCTATTACCATTTAAACATGGCATTTAAATATCAAATAATAGCAACAACCAATTACATTTAAGGAACATCTCATATACAATTACCATGAATTACAATAAGGCAATCAACATAATTAATCAATCATACTCACCAAGTACACCAAATACAACCACCAAAGACAGACTTTACTCCATGAAGATTCGACACCATATGAGCAATCCCCCATAAGCCTCATCCTTTAACATAGTCTTTCTTCCTGACAATTTAGGGACCCTTGTGGACTAACCATACGGGGGAAATATGGTTTGAAACGAATGGAAACACACTAAAGGGAGGGAGAATTGAATAGTGTGTATATCAAAGATAAAGACTTTTTGCGATAACAAGAATAGTATGGATAATACAGAGTTAAACATTGGTCGACCATTGAGGATAAAAAGAATATGTAGTGAAGAACAGAGTGGTCATCCAGTGAAAAATAAAAGGTTCTTAAAACAGTTTTTCAAATAAGCACTTGGTGTAAAGTGATGTTAGAAAATATAATAAGAATACCCAATAAAACTATATGGAAAGAAGCATAAACACTTGGTTTATACTGTTTGTTCAACTTGAGCATCCAGTTCTCCTTTACTCACCAGTAAAGGGTTCCACTAATTAAAATAGATTACAAAACAAGTATTCTAACCACTACTCTTGATTTTACAAGTATTCTTAACACTACTTTTGGTGTCTTCTTAAACTCCCCTGAATCTAAGAACCCAAGTATTTTTTTTTAACACTTAGCCACTCCTAGCTTTGACAAACAATTCTTTGAATGAGTTGAAGTATTCTTAACATTCAACAAGTGAATATACAGTTAAGGACAAATTCAGAACTAATTTGCTTTGCAAAGAACCAAACAATGTATATCGTCTTATGTTTTTAGCAGAGTTTCACTTCAAGTATTTTTCTTGCTCTCTTGTTCTTTTTTTCTTCTCATTTTTCGTCCATTACTTCATTGAGGGAGACATCCTTTTATAGACTTTAGTGAAGTGCCTGTTGTGGGATTTGTGTTGTTATCTTGAAAGGACGGTTGTCTCACATAGAGGAATGGGTCGACGAGTCAAGCTTTGGATGGCGAGGATATATACAGAGTACAGACAACGACATGTCCTTTTTGTCCACTCTAAAAGCAACCTTCAAGGGAATATTCATGGAAATTCTATAATGTCCTTTTCCTAAATTCAAACGTTAACTATTCAAAATGTAAGAGATACGAATAAAATAGTACATGCACACTTCCCTTTTTCGTGATACTCAGTCTTTGAGACTAGATGCACGAGTTTACCTTGTGACAACGTGTTATACTCTTATTCATAAGAGTGGACACTCACTGCATATAGCATGTTGAACACTAGGTTAAAACAAAGCATACTCTCTACCACTATGAGCGATATTTAATGTTATAAATTCCTTTAACATTATAATCTTTTCCACTTGTCGAAAACTCATTAGAATATCAATAATTTATACTTATTGTTATACATCAAAATCTAAGGTGGATGAGATGCATGGTTGTCCAGACCTAACATGGTTTTATCGAAAATAGACAAGTGTGACAATGACTTACCTTTATAGGTTTGTAATTCCTTACATCTATAACACTTCATTATACCATTTGGAGACAAAAACATAGAGGTGATACTTGAGAAAGGTCTTAATTGACATGAAACTTATCCTCCCAAGCACACCATTTTCAACAACACAAAAAAAAACTTCCAAAAGGTCTTAACTGACTTCTTTTCACACACATGGGCAATTACAAATGAAGATTATCATCCAAAAACATCATCTCATTAACATTCCATTTTAGTTTTTAGAATATCACACTCTTCTTAATATTTCATTCAACAAAAAATAAATATGTTTATTTATGTATACACACACATATCAACTTAACATAATCATTTGTAACTAAACGTATCTCAAACAATCACATAACATCCATCATATCATTAATTCACTTACTCATGCTCATTACCTTCATGAACCTATCTCTAGTTTCCTAAGCAAAATAAGACCTTCCATAACTTAAGCCACGAAATTTAGCTTCACCAAATATTTGGCTTCTGCTAAAAATCGTAGCTTTAGCTAAATTCTTGCAAACTCCATTCTATCTAAATTTAGCTACAACTACAAATTTTAGCTCAACTAAATTGAAAATTCTACAACAAAGTTCTTCAAAAATATGAGTTTTTAACCCCATTAATGCTATTGAAGCATCCAACACTTAAGCTTTGAAATACTAACAAAAGATCACAAGATTCAAATCAAACAACCGGAAATCATCATAAAACAAGAAAAGAGAGTTAGCTTCCCTTACCTTGGGTGGATTCAAGCTTTGGACTCTGGTAGAAAAAGAGGAGAAAGGAAGATACTTTGAGCCAAGGAAAAGAGTTTTCTCCCACAAAATTTTACCAAAAACAAAGCTCAAGTTAGATTTTAGAAAGCTAAAACTCAAGCTTGATTCAACCTTAGCTAAGAAGAGAAATGATGGAAGAAGAGGGAGTTGGAAAGATAAGGAACTTGTTAGATCTGAATGACCCAATATGTTACATCTAGACGATCCAAAATTACCATAGTTTTGATGATAACAAAGATATAAATTATTGATGAACTAATAGTTTATATGAAGTGAAATGGTACATACTTGATATAAGCTCATATGGTAAAAATTACTATCCTTATTCTTTTGGGAGTTATCATCCAATGGCTAATGGAACTTGTTTTTTTATTAACTGAGTTGAAAGCTGCATTTTTAGCTATTGAAATAGCACAAGACAAAGGTTGGGATTAATTATGGTTGAAATGTGAATCAATTTCAGTGGCGCAAGTTTTCAAATCTCATCTTGTGGTGCCATGGGGGTTTCAAAATAGATGGATTAATTGTTTTACATATACTAAGTATATCTCTTTGCACATCTCCCATATTTATGTGAAGGTGATTATTGTGCAGATAGATTAGCAAATTGTAATTTACTTGCACAATGTATCATACGGTGGGATATAGTCCCAATCTTTTCTTTCTGATACTCTTCTTCGAGATAAGTTGAATATGCCTAAGTATAGGTTTTGTTAATTTTTTTTTGCATGGATTTGGTTTTATGTCCCCTAATGTTTGTTGTTATTTCCTTTTTTGATGAATAAATTTGGTTTGTGGGCATATGATTGATTACCCCTATTGTGCCAATAGAGTTGGAATGATTGGGTTTTATCATGATGATTTTGCAATCCTTTGCTTAAAAAAATATCCTCTTTTAATACATCGTTGTTGTCACCATCTTTATTATGCTGCTAATGACCTAAAATGTTGAGCTTTTCTTGTTCAAAAGTAAGAGAAAATGTTCAAGCATATAACTAACTGTATGACATAATTATAATTGTAAGTATAAAAGGACAAATAATTAAAAAATATATGTTATTTACAAAAACCAAAAGAATTAGTTTGTGGGTTCAATTTAAATTGTGTTCATAAAAAAATGTTTAGAACAAAATGCATAATACTCCTTTAAACAATTAAACATTTGAATATCAAATGAAAAGAAAAAAAATTGTGTCATCTCTATTGTCTTTTGTTCATTCTTTTTGTATGCGCCATATGATGACATATAAAAAGAAAAGAAAAAGAACTCCACATTGAGATATGGTCAAAAGGAGCATTGATGTTTATGTTGTCATGAACCAACTATCACAAAATAAAATAAAGCACTAAGTGAAGGGACATGAATAATTTTAAATTACTTTTTTAATATCATTGTGGTAGTTCCTCTGCCAAATAGATGTAGAAATGTCTCATAGCTCCAGTATGAAACTCATTTTTATATTTAGATTCTAGAGTCAAAATTTCAGCATCATGAATCTTGATTGAACCTGGTTGTGGATAACATACAAACATTCCAATGACATAACCTTTCTCATTTCCAACCTCTTTTCCTGTTCCATATTTTGGTGTTGATGTACATAAAGTCCTTCCATCCTAAATGATAGGAGAACATAAATTTTAGAGTTGAAGATGCATTGTTAGATATGACCTTTTACAATGATATAGAATTAGAAAATTTATTGAATAAAAAGTCATCCGCAAAAAATTTCACAAAATTAATACGTGACTAATAACAAATGGTTTATAAGAATGACGAAAAAATAGTGTTAATCACCTGTCCATATAAAGTTGCATTTACAACACCTGAATGCATATGAACAGTGCCATAAATGATATAAAACCTCCTTTTTCCATTGGGATGTTTGCTTTTTGGACATGAGGAGAATCACCACCACCAGCAGTTGCTGGAATGGTATACTTTGCCTGCAAGGAATTAAGAATTTACTTTTGTTCGCTCAATCTAATAAGATTGAAAAGTATATTGTTTTATCATAAGGTATTGTCTTGAAAAACATATCTACCTGACAATCATGAATTATTTTGGAACCATTTGACCTCACTCTGTCGGTGGAATCAGGTGTGTAAACCTTAACTGGTATTTGGTATATGTTCCAATCAACCCAACTAATTTTGTATCTTAAGGAAACCATTCTCTTTGAACCTTGAAAACCCTTTATTTGCTTGCATTGTAAGTTGTCCTGACAACAAAAGAGACCTCCTTTATAATTTGTAGTCAATTTTTGGTTATGTATATCCCTTGTGACATTATAAATTAAAAGTCCTTTGGGAGATTCATATGGTCACATCTACATTGAGTGCAAGCTTTCTTATCTTGTGCACCACGTGTATCAATGACCATGATGTTGAGCAACCATTTCTCCTTATATCCATTTTTAATTTTTGTTGGATTACCTTGTTCTATAGCAAAAGGATCGGGAACGTTTGAGGTTGTTCCTCACGATTCTACTCTAAATCCCCAATAATGTGGAAGAATGCCACCATTACATGTGCCTTCGTTTCTTTGGAAAAAAACATCCTTGGGACGACGAAGCTTAGGATTAGGTGACATAGTAATATTTTCATGGTACTTTATTGCAAACCAATGATGAAGGTAATTTTCATATGAAGGTATAGAGTTCCCTTCTTGATCAACTAGTTCGGCATCAAAACTCTTAATTCCAACATGACCTTTTGAAAACTTTATATTCTCAAATGTTTTTGTTGCAATTGATCCTGGTCCCATTTCAAAACTCCCAGATACAAAAGTAGCTGTCTTGTTATGGTTTCCAGGCTTTTGATATAGTGAATATGATGTACTTGGTAGCAATAATAGTATTGAGAATGAAAGTATCATTGCATTAGAGATAAACTTCATGTTATCCTGGACATAAACAAGTAGTGTCACAAAATCAGTTATGAGTTATGTCTATGATGTTATTCTTTTAAGGTAAGCTTAATTACATATAACTCAAACGCATGATTAAATAATTAGGTAGATTAAGTAAGTTTTTTAAAAAACAAAGTATCTTGCATACCATATGAGAAGAAGACAAAGGATTGACCATGATGGAGATTTGGTCTTTGCTAAAAACTTAAGCAATTGTTTAGATAAATTGGTGTACATACGATGGTCTTGTTTGGTGCTTTTATAATATAAGATTTTTTAGCGATATAACTGGCATAACTAAATTTAGATTTAATACACATGTAAAATGTTTATTTACATTTGTCGCTAAAGCATGTGTTTGGAATTTCCAGGTAGTGGTTTGAATGAAATTTGTTAAGAATTGATAGTGACTTTTATGAAACTATAAATCATTAAGCAACTCTTTAGATCTATTTATAGGTGCAATAATTGGTGTCAATTGATACTTTATGTCAATAAAATTAGTTTTTGTAATAATTTTAATCCCTCTTCGGGGTAAACTTTGGTTTTAGTTTTTTGTTTCTTTTAATTATAAATCCAGAGGTGGGGGAATGTGTATACATTACTTATTAACCAATAAACCAATAAAAACTCCTTTAAAGCACACAATTAGTTATCTCATAACATTATGCAGTGTCTTTTTAATGTCAAATAAAATTTAAAATGCTTTTGTTTTTATATTATGATTTACAAAATCAACATGTTAGGCTTGTCTCTTTTAAAGAATGAGAAACAAAATAAATATGCTTCTTCATATGAATAAAAGTTTGCTTCCACATTCAATCAAATATTATTGGCTATTACTGTTCTGTTTTTTTTTTCATAATAAATAGAAAATATACACTTAAGATTGAAAAATATTTGATTCATTAAATTTTTTACTAACATATCTACTTGTAAGAATACATAATTTGGAAAATGAGATTCTCACTCTTCCCATTTTCTCTATTAGATATTCTCAAATTTTCCTCTTTTTTTCTTTTCAATATCTTTATCTCTAAATTGAATTTCAATATTAAATTTTCAATAATTAAAAGTAATCTTATATTACAATTTAAATCCCAAACTTAAACAATATAATTAAATATGTTTATATAATTTTTTAATTACAATATGATTCATATTAAAAAAATAATTACTTATTTTAAATTTTAATTATATATAAATAAGAATTTATGTTATATAATAATAGAACTAGATTTCTAATATTTCATTAAAAAATAATTCTAATTTAGTTAATTTGAAATTTCAAAATATGTTTATTAAATAACAATAGATTTTTGTGATAAAAAATTGCGACATGCTTTAACATGAAATTTTTTGTTTATTATTATTACTATCATTATAATTACTATCCTTGTTTCAAAATAGTAGTCTATTTAGCTTTTTTATTTTTATCAAAATAGTAATTCTTTTAACTTTATAGAGCTATTTTTTGTATAGCACTCTTATATGTAATTAAGAAGATTAATAAATACTTGCCTTAAAAATGACATTTGTCATAAAAATATGTTGGAAGCCTAAAGGATAGAATGTATTTGTTATTGGTAGATAGTGAGATAATTAATGCCAAGAGTAGTTGAAAAACTACCGATATTTTTGTTAAAATTTATATCAATTGAATATTTTTCAATTTGTATGCATAACCTGAAAAGACTATTATGTTAAAATAGAGGGAGTGTATATTATATTATATAAAGTATATTTTTTAAAAATAATTATGTATTTGATGATACAATTTCTTAACTTTATGAAAATATATTTTTCAAGGAATATTACACTCCATCCTTTGTTTTAAGAGATTATTTGGAGATTTTCGTTATTCATTTTCATTATGACTCTATTCTAGTTGGCCATTGCATGATTTTTTTTTTTTTACCAAAATAACCTAAATTATTTTAATGGTGAGTGATATGAGTTGTCTCTTTCTCTCTCTTAGGATGATTGAAGAGAAAAAGAGTTTAATTTTAAGAATTAAAACTCCACTACTAATATTCTCTCTCCATATACATTAATTATTTAAGGGTTTCTTAAAAAAATAATATTACAATTATAGAGAAATTTAATACTTAAAAGTAAATTAACCAACTTTCTTAATATGCATAAAATAGTTAATGTTTTGTAATTAGTATGATTAGGCATGAAATGCAACATTTTGATTTTTCTAATTCTTGATAAAGTGATTTAAAATAATTATAAGGGATAATTTAATTTAATTTTTTTTAAAAATAATTAATTAATTAATATATGTAAATTTTCTATGTAAGTTTCAATAGAAAATTTTGTTGGAAACAAAATTGAGTTATGCACTGCCAGTTTAATAATACATTATAGTGATTAAACAATTAAAAAGAAAAAAAATTGATTAGAACTTGTTCTTGGCAGAAGGAAGAAACAAAGAAAAAGTTGTATTTGCTGCACTAAATTTTATTCACTTGATTCTATAATATATGTGTTACAGGAGGTGTTCTTTACATACAAATAGATGTAATAAAAAATATTATTAACTTTATTACTAAGATAGAAAAAAATGAGTCGTTTAAAAGAGATGCCACCATGTTATAATACTTAAGTTATAAACCGTGAATCATTTGAGATTTTCATATCATTGCATGAGAGTAGAATTGAGCCATATAGGGACTGTTTGAGTCCTACTGTATGGATTGAAAACATATAAAAAAGTTAGAAGAAATAAAATACTTAACTTTGTTTAATTAGTTAGATAAAGAAAAAGAATTTAAACTAAGAACTTAAGTTTAGATATTAAGGTAATTATTTGAATGAATTATAAACTGTGTAAAAATAATAATAGATAAATAAATTGTCTAAAAACCTATTCTTAAAGATTGTGCAACTGTGACTAGACATGACAATCGAGTGGAGTGTGGACGGGTATTGTCTTTCTAATTTTCGACTCTAACTTTCCAACATATTCCTATACCCGTATCCGATACTCAACTGGTTAAAATTTATTATCCCATCCCGTACCCGTTTGGTATCGGGTATCCCCGACCCCGTTCAGTACCCGATTCAAATTAGAAAAATATTTTTTTTGTAAAGAAAATATTAAAAATTTTATTTTAGAAAAAATAAATTGATTGTTAAACATTTATTTTTAACTACTTATATATCAATAAATTTATTATAGCGCATGTGCCTAGCTACAAAAATCGTTAAGAAAAGAATATTAAATTATGTAAAAATTCTAAAATAAAATTATTTAGTAATAAAAATTCTAGGCCTTTTGATTAAATTATACAAAAATTCTAAAAATTTTAAGTGGCGGGACGGGTTCGGGTTCAGGGAGGATGTAGTAATCCCATACCCGTACTCGACTTTTGGTTATCGGGAAAAATCCGAACTTGAACACATACTCGATCAACTTGGATATTACCTGTAAAAGTCGAGACAGATTCGAAAGGGTATCTACGGATACGGGTTTTCTTGCCATGTCTAACCGAGACACAAAATTACTGCCTTAGGCACTATAAGAAGAAAAAGGAATAGAAAACTGATTTTTTTTCTCTAAACAGAATAATGATAATTACTATTAAATAAAAATTTTAAAGATTGGAAAAATAGGAATCATACTAAAAATAACTAGTCATATTGTTTAAGATTTAAAACGTTTCCTTTTATGATAGCTCTTGTTTGGTGAGTATATATGAAAAAGGAGAACTTTTAAAGTAAGAATAGTCCTAAAATCTAGAGAAAGTGACCGGAAATGTTTTAGAAAAAAAATGGAAAAGAAATTAATTTAATTATCATTATTAAGTTTCCTTTAAATGGAACTTTCTAATATTTATTTAATAAATCCTTTAGTAGATTCATGTATTTGAAATTTTAAATTCTTAAGCAACCTAGATAACATAATAATTTTAGGATTTAATTATGAATAAGATAATAATTAATAATTGTCACTTAGACAAAAACATATTGGTATATATTGTTCAACATTTTTAGTAGTGCAAAAAGAGATGTGAGAAAAATAGTTATTGAAAAATCCTAAAGGGTTTTCGTTATACAAGGTCTTGAGAATAAGGTGATAATTTTACTTAGTATTTTGTGGAGATGCCCGACCCATGAGAGGTGCCAGGCATACCTTTAAATATGTCAAACCCACGTAAAGGAAAATATAAGCAATGACGTTAAATATATTATTGAGTAACATGGGTGAGTTGTTGAGGAACGCCTAATAATTGTTGGGAAGGCTAGTGGAGGTACCATTGGTATCTTTGAGAATATAGAGATGCGCGAGTCCACATGAGGCCGAAGCTGCTGCAAACTCTGTGTTGTGGTGGCGACACCCACATACGTATATCCTAACAAAGCCATAGTTGCTCAGAGATCAGATCTATTGTCACCCCAATGGTTTTTCTTTGACATGTGTTGTTTTACGGATTTGCCTAGTGTTGTTGTACCATGCTTAAGGGACATGTCAGAGTGATCCGTCAACATGTTGGAGATCTCCATGAAGTCAAGTTTGCATGTATAGCATAACTATTATTGTAGAAATATCTACTTTATAAATTTGTCTATTGCCTTTACTAGATATTAAGGTTTCGTATTTTAGATGTATGAGTTATTAAGTGTAGGTTTTCTAAATTTTGTGAGCTTACCCTTGCATTGTGTTTGGCTGTGATGATCGTGATGCTTACGTTGCGGGAGAAAATATCGGAGATGCATCGGTTCCTAGTGAGATTCGACAATAGAATTGTGGATCTTGTTGTATAACACAACAGGAGGATGGAAGACTTCATCCCCATATTGGTATTACCGTCTAGTTCAATGAGCAGCAGATATGACGACTTCAATTGGATCTCAGCATTATGTTTGTTTCTATTGTCCGTAAAAGTAGTAGACGTGCATGACTTGGCCAGCAAGGGAGAGAGTTGATGTGCGTATGATTCCCACCCCATTTTTGATGTACTACTTAATCATTGGTTATCTCATAGTTGTATGTATGCCATCTTTTGAAATACATTGACATATTTGATACGTGGGTTGTAGTGCCATAAGACCCAATACTATGTTGTGTGCAAATCATATTATGCCGTGATTCTGTATATGTTCTTACTTTAAATCTTAAGTTATAAATTTTTGTTGTCGGCGACTAATTTTGAAATTGGAAAAAATAAAAAAATAAAAATTATACATATTTTAACAAACAAATTATTAATAGTTTTAATTAAATTAAAAATAACTTAGTTATTTCATTGAAAAGTGTCATGTAGCAACAACGGCTCGCTACATGCAACCCAGGTGTCTATTTTGTATTATCACAATATAAATAAAATTAGTTAAATTTTTAATTTTCATGTTTTAAATTTAAAATAAAACATGTTTTGATGTAATAATAAATATAAACATCATTTGTATACTTTTTTGTTGCAATTAATTAGTATAAAATTTGTATACATTATATATTTTTTAAAAATAAGTGTCTATAGTAACATAGATATTAATGCCACTTCATATACAATGTTCAATCTGCTTAAAATATATTTTAACACTTTAATTAATTGTTAGATTTTCATATATGTATAAATATAAGTAAGCTAACACATAAAAACCTATGTGATGCACATGGATTTAGTTTTAGATAAATAATAATTAATTTTTAACTGCTGATAAATGTAGAAAATATAATTAAAGTATATAATAAATTTTACAATTGATTAATATATATAAAAATGTGTGTGAATGAAATTAAAATGAGCAAATAAATAAATTATGGGATAAATTAACTACATGAAAAATTTGAAATTATTTTTAGTGAATTACATAAGTTTAATAAATATATATAATGAATAAGCTTAATTGCAAAAATAGTCTCCCTATTTATCTCAACTCACTAAATCAATTCTCTTATATTTTAATTCACTATTAGAGTCTCATTTTTTTTTTCAAATTGACTATTTGAGTCCCATGACTAAAATTAGACATTGTCTGCCACATGTCATTATCTAATTAGAAGTTGATAGTTAACAAAAAATGTTGACGGTCAGGTGTCATTATCTAATAGGTCATTAATTTTCATATACCATTTTAACGACCAATTAGATAATAACATGTGATAGTCAATGTTTTCCCTTAATAGCCAATGTTCAATTTTTGCTCCGAGAATACAAATGGTTAATTTGAAAAAAAGGACTCTAATAATGAATTAAAATATAAGGGATCAATTTTTTAAGTTGAAAAATAATAGAGGGACTATTTTTCCAATTAAGCCTAATGAATAAGATACTAAAGTTAATTTACGAAAAAAATATTAAGAAAAAGAAGTGAAGTTATAACAATAAGAAGCTCCAAATCTTTGGAGGGAAAAAAACACAATAAAAGAAGCTTGATTTAGGTTTTGCTAAAATTTTTTATTGTAAGTCATAGAAATAAAGTAAATTAAAAATTTTAGAAGATTTAAAAAATATACATTATTTATAATATAATGGCATTAGAAAAACTATATGTTGATTGTCACATATTATTATTTTCAACCCGTTGTGATTTATATATAACCATTGACACCATAATATGTAATTCATTGTGAGATTGTTTGTGCCATTTATTTTCTGTCATAGAAAAGGAAACAACATAAGATTACTTATGCTAACATTTAAAAGATTTTAGTTGTAGAAAATAAAACAATTTAAAATTACTTATACTAAAATTTAAAATAAATCATGATATAAGATGGTCTCTTGTGATCTATATATTAATAAAAAAAATTTCTTCATAATTTTGATGTCCGTGAGATATAAATATTCACTAATATAAATATTTACTAATAGTTGAAATTATCTGCTTTAATTTGAGAATCCAAACTCGATTAGCAAATAAGAACAAAATTGAAAATTAAAATATAATTTATTAAAGGTTTCATTTAGTTTTTTTACATAATTGCTTATCTATGATATAATGATAAGACATTATATATATATATATATATATATATATATATTCTTTTTGTGGCTTTAAAATAATGTAATCACATATAATATATTCACCTTCAAATTAATAAATTATATTTTTTTACGTTAAGCTGTTTAAATAAATTTTTGAAATTAGATATTTACTTTTAAATAAATAATTAATAGTTAACAATGAATATATTGATAATTAAAATATTACGCAGTAGTCACTTCAAGGTAAGTTTAATGGCTAATTAAACAATAATAAGGATATGAAAACATTATTATCTCTAGCAAAGTGATTAAAAATAGATTAAAGGAATGAGACCAAATCCAATTCTACTTCTCCTCATTCTCGGCTCAGAGACATCTTATTCTCAAATTTTACCATTCAAAATTACAACTCAATAATCACAACCAGTTATTATAATTATTATTATTAAAAAATTCATTTTACAAAAATGCATAACAGAAATAGAAGAAAATGTAATTGAAAGTGTTAAAACTTTGGAAGTAGAATTCGTACTTTTTCTGGCATTCTAGCTGAAAAGGTTAGGGGATCAAACGCAACAACCTTCGAGTTAATAACCAAATCAATCATTTACCCTTTTTACTCGCACGATAAAAAAAATAGTATAAACAATTCCCAAATATGGTAATTAAAGGCCACCACATGGTTATTGTACCTTCAAATATATTCACTCATAAATCCACGACGAACAAATCGAAAAAAGAACACATGCTTATCTGCAAAAGAGAAGAAACTAATGTTTTAAATTTTTGCAAAAAAAAAAAAGTGGTAAAAGTTAGAAACTAAATATGCAAAATGTTTATCTTGAGAACAAAAAAAGAAACGACGTACATTCAAAATAACAAAATGATGGGATTCCATGTTCAAGAAACTTAAAGGAGACTGAGAAAGAAGCATAAAAATAAGAGTACTTTCTTAAAAATAAAAGGAAAACAAATGATGCAAGTCTGGGTACATTGTATGTTATTAGAGGCTTCAATTGTGCACTATTATATAGATAGTTCGTCATGTAACTCCTTCTGTAACAATGTGATTTTCATAATGTTAGATTAAATATTTTAATTAGATTAAATATTAGTGGTTATATATATTTATGCTTATATTTATGTTTATGCTTAAACCATGTTGTGTGTGTGATTTGTTGACTTTTAGAATGTTTAGGCCTAGGTGTGTGGGCCTTGAGTGATGGAAATAAGATGGGTGAGTTTAGTGTAAAGAGAGGGAACGAAAAGAGTCATAAACCTTCTCAAAACCCTTGCATAATTTGAATCAATCTTATAAACCAACGTTGTTGCTTTTTTCTTCTTCCCCATGAGGGTTCTCTCTTTGGAAGCTTGGATCCTTGATTTACCTTGTTCAAGAGAGCATATATTTTACACTTTTTTGTTGTTTGGGATTGTGTATAGTGTGGTAAGAATTCTCTCCCACTTCCATTTGAAGTTCCATTTTCATTTTCTTTCATAGAGCACCCATGGGGATTCATGAATGTGCTCATTTTTGGGGTTTTAAACGTTGTTTATGTTTATTAATGGGTTATGGGTGTGTGGTTGATGAGTGGTAGTGTGAAAACTCTAATCTTGGACTGAAAGCCCTCTGAAACTGCAAGAAATGCACTAAAAAGGAAGGGGGGGGGGGTTGAATAGTGTGTATATCAAAGATAAAGACTTTTCGCGATAACAAGAATAATATGGATAATATTGTGTTCAACACTAGACGTCCAATAAGGATAAAAAGAATATGAAGTGCAGAACAAAGTGATCATCCAGTGACAGATAAAAGGTTCTTAAAACATATTTTCAAATAAGCACTTGGTGTAAAGTGATGTTAGAAAATATAATAAGAATACTCAATAAAACTTTATGGATAGAAGTAAAAACATTTGGTTTATACTGGTTTGCTCAACTTGAGCTACATCCAGTTCTTCTTTACTCACTAGTAAAGGGTTCCATTAATCAAAATTGATTACAAAAAAAAAAAAAAAATTAACCCGCCACTCCAGTATTTACAAGTATTCTTAACACCGTTTCTAGTATATTCTTAGACTCTCCCTGAATCTAAGAACCCAAGTGTTTTATTAACACTAAGCGACTCTTGGCTTTCACAAACAAATGTTTGAATGAATACATGTATTCTTAACACTCAAAGGGTGAATATACAGTTAAGCAGAAATACAAAACTACTCTGCTTCACAAAGAATAAAACAATGTATATCGTCTAATGCTTTTTGCAAAGTTTTGCTTCAAGTATTTTTCTTGCACTCTTGTTCTATCTTTTTCTCATTTTTCTTGAGTTGTTTCATTGAGGGAACATCCTTTTATAGACTTCAGTGAAGTATTTGTTATGGGATCCACATTGTTATCTTGAAAAGGACCATTGTCTCACATAAGAGAATGAGACGATGTGTCAAGCTCTGAATGGCTAGGATTTTATACGAAGTATAGATAGTGCCATGTGCTTTTTGTTCACTTTGAAAGTGACCTTCAAGGGAATATTCCATGGAGGCTTCTATTCTCTTCTATGTTGTGCACAAGAGTGTGGGCTTAGTGAATATAGCATGCTAGATGCTAGGTTAAAATAGAGCATACTCCCCATAACTGTGGACACTTTCACCAACCATAGGCATGGCTTTGCTCTAGTCAGGAATGCCAAGTGAGGCCCATGAGTACCCTAGACCATCCAAAAATGCCCTTATTTGGATTATCACAACTTAACATTCCCCCAGGTTCCTTTGAACTGTTTGAACCATTCCCCAATATACCTATTGTATGCCATCCATCTATCTTCTAACGATTCCTCATTCATCCTTCATGATGAGAAGCATCAATCCTCAAATCATTGTTGTGTAGGTAAACATGAATAGAAGTTAAAGGACGTTTTCCTATTGAGTATAGGGTCATACCCCTAACTCTTGACTCCTGACACAACCATCTCTCTAACACACTTTGGCTACCATATTGGTCCATTCCTTTCCTTTTTCCTCGTAATGCATGTTGATCTACGTGAAGCTTCCGACTATAAAAACTTATCTATCGTGCGTGCACACACAAAGCAACAAGAAAGGAAGGAAATTAACTATCTTCCTTCTCTAGGGTCATAATTAATATGACCCCTTAAGTGGGTAAGTCCACTCCTCAAAAAACTAAAGTAACCAACATCGTCACTATAAACACAATCAATTCATGAACACCAATTTGCTACAATGCCGAGGGTTGGACACCCCAGACCCAAAACAAATAGCAGATTATAACACAATATCTCATCACTATGTATCATCACAATTAATCAATATATCAACATAGTCTTTCTATGATCTCGAGGGTCGGACACCCCCAAACCCAAACCAAAGCGTGAATATAATCACAACATAATATATTATCACAACTAATCAATATATAAACATAAATCAAGAAAGTAAATTCATATCCACATCATGTTCATAACATCACAACATTATACATTCAAGTCACCATACCTAGAGTGACATGTCGTCAAAGTTATCACATATATGAATGGATTATCATACCATCTTATTCTCATAATTAAATTATCATTTAAACATCATCCAATAATCATTATAAATTTAGCTCATGAAATGGTATCCCAAAGTCCAAGTAAAAATCCACATAATTCATAATAAATCAAAAACCAACACATACTCTATTTTATCATAGTGCAGTACCACCATCTAATAAAATTAAAATCTTAGTCATATCTCAATGGAATTTCATAAACTTTATCTATGATTAAAACACTAATTATGCTCAATAAATTAATTACTAATGCATAATAAAATATTTTCTTGAACTAAAAACATGAAAATTCATAAGTATAATTAAAATAATTTTATCAATGCTCAAAATAATTTTTAGCCTAAAAAATCACATAATTATGAAAATTTGTTTAATGAGGAGATTATCTTATTTACTTTTCTTTGACTGATTGATTAGATGTTGACCAAGGCTTTTTAGGCTTAAAACACATCTTAATCCTAGAATTAAAATTCTTGAGAAATTATCCCATCAAGGATATCATACACACAAAAAAAAAAATTATTTCACTACTTAAAATGATATAACATTAACTATCATTCAAACATTAACTACTTTTACTAGAAACTTTTCAAGGTATGAAAATTGGGATGTTACAATTGAGTTAGTATTTATTTGACATGTTTATAAACAATGAAGGTCATAGGTGCAAAATAAAAAAATGAAGGAGATAATACCCAAAACTTGTAAGATGTTTTGATAAGCTTAAACATGAAGTGGAAAGTTATTATAATAGTATAGTGATGCGTAATTATATGATTTGATTGGTCTATGCTCTTATTGTTGATGAAATAAATAATATTGATGATGAATATTAAATGATAATGTCTTGAGTTGTGTTGGTTGGTTTCTTGATGATGATATGAAAATCATTTGATGAGGTGAATGTGGTGGGGAATGCTTTTATGATGATAATCTTTCCTTGTGACCATCCGTATATGTTGGAAGGGTTAGCTATGACCTTTGGGAAGGTTTTTGTTGAAATGAATATAGTATATTTGGGAGGGTAAGTTTCATGCTAGAACTCCACCTCACAAAAGCGACTCGGGGGTCTAACCTAGTGAGGTATCTTCCTAAGTACCACCCCTGGGCTTTGACTTTGAATGGCTTGTTTGAGTGGTGGGAACTACTTCCCAAGAGGTTTAGTAACTTTTCAATGTATATGGGATGGATTGTTGTTTATGGTGAAACTTGGATACTTGTGACTAACCATGAGTGAGAAGGTTCGTACAGATGTGTCGTACCTAAATCTCTCAAGGAATCTAAGTGTAGTTGTTGTTGTGAACAAGCATGTAAGTTTGGGATGCTTGGTGGGCCCTCAACCTGGTACTAGAGGTTGTTAGTGGTGGCTGATGAGAATGGGCCTATAGAATGGATGGATGGACGAATCCCTTGATAGGTTAAGGTCTTTACAAGCCTTACTAAGGTAAACCATCACCTACACTCATCCATTTTTGATAAAATCATACTTCCTCTGTTAAATGGTGTGACTATGTTAAGGGATATACTTGGGTTAATCTCTTAAGAGGTGAAATCTCCATGGAGTCAAGTATATCTTTGGTGTGGATGATTGATGGACTGGTGATGATGACTATTAATGGATAAATCATGGTTATGATGATTGAGAGACTGATGATGATGATGGTGGATGATGATTGAATCCTGATATGAAGATTGATGAATAAATGATTGTTATGATTTTATCCTTATTAGTTATGTATGATCTCTACATATTATGTTATACATGTGATAATGGTAGATCATACTTAATTGCTAAGTTTTATTTCATTTTAGTATGCTTATTTATGGTAAGCTTATTAATGCATAAAATTTGTAAGACTCACACAAAGGCAAGTGTACCCTACACAATAGTAACAATGGATTCATAAGTTTGGATATCAAACCCAAAGGACCAGTTGTATTTCCAATTAGTCAAGTTTATTAAACTAACAATAAAGATGATTAAAAAGGAGATTTAAATGATTGGTTTTTATAAGAAAGCAAATAAGTGAATATAAAGAGAGGTTTTGAGTTATAATAAGAATGACCAAGGGTTATGACTTACTAGTACCAATTTTCCTCCAATCCTAGTCCTAATGAAATTCCTTCTCTAGTTTATTACCGATTCCCAAAATCAACTAAAGCATATAATCAAGGTCAGAATATGCTTTTTGCCTTAAATAAATACTCCAATGATCATGGATCTATCAATTTAAGTCAAAGGATAAAGTCAATTCTAGGAATGATTAATTAAAGATAAGCTAATCTATCAGAGACTACCCAAATAGTTTGATCATGCAATTTGATACAAAACATTATTTACCTAGATATATGAATTACATGCAAATGATCACTACTATGCAACCTATTGAGTATTAGAATGGTCAATTCCAAATAAACATTAAAATAATGAAGGTAACTACTTAGCATAAAACAATGGGGGGTTTCATCAAGAACAATGAGAGGAGTACATTTGGATAATTACATCATAACCCCTAGACTAGAGGGCCATTATTATAGAAAAATCCTTCAACATCGGTTCTGGAGGACTTTTAACATCGGTTTAGAATGGATGTTGAATCAAGCATCCTTGAAAGTGGGAAACTTTCGACGATGGTTCAAAAACCGATGTTCAAAGCATTGCTTTACATAGGTTGTAGATACAACCAATGTAGAAAGTGTTTTTATAACATCGATTTTGCCCAAAACTGATGTTGTAAAGGCACTTTCTACATCGATTGTAGCTGCAACCGATATAGAAATTAAGTGTATTTTTTTAATATTTATCTTGTTTCACAATGAACCCAACCTACAAATTTAAAATAGACCCAGACACTTTCTACAAAAATATTTATTTTATGCATAAAATGTAATAAGTGTACAAAACTATTAATAGCTTACTATATCCATGTCAAGCTTTGCAAAGGATATTCATTAGGTGTTGTATCATTGGTGCAAATAAACCATTTGAATGTTGGACAAGATACCTGAGTCTCAACAACATATACATCCCTGGGAATTCCTTTCAAAGAGACAAAATCTATGGATTGAAGAACTTGTGAATAACATAAACAAAATTATCCGTCGAAATAAAAATAAGGAAATAGAAGAAATACTTTAAACTAGTAACCTAAACCTAAAATTCTTCCTTGCTCCCTAGTCTTTTCCATTCTTCCTTACTTCCTTACAAGAGGAGTTCTCAGAGAGTGAGAAACAACTTCAGATTCTCAAACAAGTAAAATTAATCTAAAATTGATAGTTACAACATTGTTCAATTCAAGTTGGACAAATTCATGTAGTTTTCACATTCCTATACAAAGCCTTCAAAGAAGTAAACTGAAAGAGTAAACACGCTAGACAAATCTTTATATATTTGATGATCCAATTTAAGTTATTCTACTTTAACTTGAAAAACTTTATTCAGTTATCAAGATAGGTTACTGTCGCAACCTACCCTTCGGTGGGGGTTCGAAAAGGCCAAAATAGATGGGCCAAAGCGTTTGTCTCCAAGGGAGAAAACAAGCGGAGTCGCCACCAACGTTTATTTGAGGAAAATGCTGCGGATTTTGAAAATGAGGGTTCAGGATTTGTTTACGCACGGAAAAGGTATTAGCACCCCATGCACCCATCACAAGGGACGGTAGCCTTTAATCGAGTGTGCAAGACATGACTTCAAAATTATTATTTTCCCTTTTCATGTTTTTTTATGCATTTTCCCTTTTTTATGTTTTTATTTTTATTTTTTTGGGTCGACAAGGGTGTTGCTCTTGCTCCTACGTATCCTCAGGTGCGATGAGGAATTCAGACCTACATAGTTCTTTAGTCTGAAAGTTTGTTGTGTTACATTGTTTTTATGTTTTTTGAAATATTTGATTTTTATTACGAACAAAAGTCGTTTAAGGCGTTGGACCTTGAAATGGTGTTTTAAACTTTGAAAAGCGGAGAGAGTCATTTAAGGCGTTGGACCTTGAAACGATCTCCAGTGATATTTGATAAAATGAAATTTAAGTATGAGTTGGTTTTATCTTGGTTTTTGCTTATTAACCTTCAACCTTTTTTAAAGATAACTTGTAGCACTAATGATCGGTTAAAACTCGCTTTACAAGAGAAAAACAATTACCGATGATAGGAGAAGGAGATGAAGATGCACAAAATAATAGAGAGGACCCCTAGGGGTCCATGAATCATGTTCAAATTCTTAAAAGCAAACACTAACCGGATGAAGATCGAAGAATGAACGAAGAACGAACGAAGAATGATGTAGAAATCGATTGAAGTCACGATTCGACGATGATTTAACTTCTTTTTCTCTTCTTCATTCTTCTTTTATCTTCTTTCTCTCAATTTTGGACCTCTGGACCTTAGAACCTCGCTCTTAGCCCTACTTCATGCTTATTTATAGCAAAACAAGGCATTTGGGGTAATGACGACTCACCCCGGCGAGCTGTTACTTCATTCTAAAGCAACCTTGTGCGCCCAGGCAAGCTGGTTACTTCACCATGAAGTTATTTGGTGGCCCAGGCGAGCTAGAGGCTAGCTTGGGCGAGCCAGGGGTTAGAAAAAGTGTAAAAATGACCATTTTGCCCTCCATTTTGAGTATTTTCCGCATTTTTTTTCCGAAACATCGAAAAACTTTTCGGATTGCACGACAACTAGTGTCAAGTAGCTCAATTCGGCTAGCAAGAATCAAAATGTTAGCAAATGAAGGTCCCTAGATGAAATTAGGGTATGATAGTTGCCCCTCTTTACTTATCTTTTATTGGAAATAAAAGGGATGTAAAGATAAGGACACTAATTTAATTCGAGCGATCTTGCTATTCGACCGGGCAACTAGGGAAAACCAAGGAAGTGAAATCGAGGAAACATGAGGACATTGAAGTTCTTTTTTTTTTCTTTTTCTTAAAGCATGGAAACAGAGGACATCGAGTCCTATGAAGCATAAACAAGGACATTGAGTCCTATGAAAGACAAAAAATGTTGAAGTCTTTGAAAGGCAGATGAAGACATTGTCGTCTTTTAGAAGCGTAAATGACTGAAGACATTGAAGTCTTTTGAAATGTAAGTGAAGACATTGTCTTCTTTTGAAAGTGTAAATGACTAAAGACATTGAAGTTTTTTGAAATGTAAATGAAGACATTGTCGTCTTTTGAAAGCATAAATGACTGAAGAGATTGAAGTCTTTTGAAATGTAAAGGAGCAGATGACCTTGATTGTCTCTACAATACAAAAGACTATGATAGTCTTTGAAATATAAATGAGCAGATGACCTTGATTGTCTCTGGAAGACAAAAGACTATGATAGTCTTTGAAAGATAAAAGAGCAAATGACATTGATTGTCTCTGCAAGACAAAAGACTATGATAGTCTTGAAAAGTAAAGGGCAGAAGACATTGAAGTCTCTGCAAGACAACAAACTTTAATAGTCTTGGAAATGGCGATAGAGGACTTTGAGTCTTATGAAAGCATAAAGACAAAGGACTTTGAGTCCTATGAAAGATAAAGACGAGTACTTTGAGTCTTATGAAAGATAAAAGCGAGGACTATAAGTCCTATGAAAGATAAAGGTGAGGACTTTGAGTCCTATACAAGATAAAGCAAGGACTTTGAGTCCTATGAAAGATAAAGGTAGACAACTTTGAGTCCTATGAAACAAGCCAATAGGTACTAGTACCACAGGGCTCAATCTTATGAGAAAACAAGAGATTGACTCTTTGAGAGGGCCTCTCATCCTCAAAAGATAGGATATTAGATTTGGGAAATTGGTATATATAGAGAAGTCTATGCAATTATGAACATGATTTTTGGGATGCAGATGATTGCAACCTTCATCTTGAAATGCTAGTAATGCAAAATGGTTTTGAACCATAAAAATTGTGTAATGCTCATGACATTCTTTCCTATTTTTTTTTATTTTGATTTTGATTTGATTTTTTTTGGCTTTTCTTTTGTGGGTAACACGAATCGAATGTATCTTTCTAGAAGACGTGATAATTCATGCAACCTCATTCTATTTTTTTGCAAATCTTTCCGGGGACTCCCTCAGAGTGTATGTTTTGTTTGATTTAGTCACTTGACAATTTTAGAGTGACGACAATGGATCCGTTTGACATTTAATCAATCAACTGAAATATTGATCCTAGGGTTTCCCCCTTTCTTTTAAAAACTTTGATTATTTTGCACAACAAGAAAAATAAGGTTTTGGGATCGATCGTGTGCCCCATTGAAGGATGGCAATGGATTGTCACACTTTGGTATATGACCAAGTGAAACTTTCCTGATTTAAGGTCATAGAGCGATGCCATAGGTCTGCTGATCTCACTGACTTGATGACACGGGCTGATCTCGAAAAAATTTATACAACAAAGGCCATCCTTGGATTCAAAATGAATCCCAAGGAGTCCGCATGAGCAACTAACATCAGATGTACCCTACTATCACAATTGTCTTTGAGTATCTTCCACGAGCTTCTGATCAAATGAGTTTTCTTCTCAAATGTGCAAGTGTGAACCTCAAGGGTTTTTCTTTCTTTTTATATATTTTTTCCTTTAACAATCACAAGCATGTGCAATTTCTATTCTAGAATCCCAACTTAAAAGCAAAATTAGTCATTCCTTGATCCACATGGGCTTTATTGGGCTTGTAACGTGGTCAGGGGTAAGAGGGCTACGAAAGAAAAGATTAGAGAGGCTCAAAGAGTGTTTAAGGGTTATATTGAGTAAGAACCTCAAGAGCATTGCTTATACCTTTTGGGTTGGACTCTACTCCTTTTGTCTTATTCATTAATCTTTCATTGCACTTTTGTGCCTTTTCTTGTAAAATCTGGAGATCTTTGTCTCTCTTTTTTTCACTCGCCATTGGTGGATTTTATTTTCTTTTTTATTTTCATTGTTGCCCTACTTCATGAACGTGTTGTTTGTATTGCTCTTCCCATTGATTTAGCGGTGGTTCCTACTCAGGGTTCCTATTTTGCTTTTGCTATTTTTTTTAGTTTTTTTTAGAAAACAAATATTCTTTGGCTCGGAGGGGGTAGCAAAGGATAAACTAGTGTTTGGATGTTTGAAACATGGGTCATTTCAAATCTTGACTTAGGTCCTTTTGTAGTTTGGATTTTGGGACAAAACCTTAATAACACGCCCCTGATTTTTTTTTCTTTATTTTATTTTATATCAACCCTAATTTTTGCTCAGGCCACCCTTTCGGGTTTTCAACCTACCGGGTGAGAACTTTTGATCTGCCCCGAGGTTGGCTTGAGGCTCATGCATGGTGCCTTTCATTACCCCAGTGTATGGCTCTGAGGTATCTATTGCTATCTTTTGTCACGACCTTGTAGCTAGGAAAAATGAAAGAAACTATGCAGATTCTCAAAAATGAATTTTCAAGGACAAGAAACATTTAAAGGATTTTCAATTGACAGATTAAGTCGAACGATTCATGTTCTTTGATAAACTTACTTTTCTCTCAAAAAGAAAACTTTAGGAATGATAAAATGAGGTCACATGAATGTATATACTTTTTATTTGAAACACAATCAATCAAAAGTTTTTTTTTTTGTTTTGAACTTTCTACTTTACTCGTCGTTTACGTCACCCTCACCAAACGTGAAGAACGAGGAATTTCTGATTGAACAGACTTGGAGATCAATTCAGGAGGGCAAGTCACTCGAGCAAAGAAACCAATGTCTTACATTCACATTCCAGTGAAAGTTGAATAAGCAAAGATGCAATTGTGAGAGAATGAGAGACAAGGATGTCAAATTTATCCATATTATTAGCATTGTGACTGTGGTTTACAATAATGGCATAAACTTGAAAATCTTAATGAGTCATTGGAGACATCTAACAACAACCTTCAAATTGCCTCATGCACAGCGTTGCTGAACAACATCAAAATTCATAAGCGATTATCCTCCTAAAATTTCAACCAGCCCACATCAATCAGATTTAGCACCTTATGTTTCAAGGTCATACAATGCTCGATGGAATGCCCCAGAACTCCTCCATGATAAGCACATGTTGCATTTGAGTTGTATCCTCAGAAAAATAGAGGTTGAGGAACCTTGGATAGGGTTATGGCTACCATTGCATTATTGAGTAGATATAGGAGTAAGTTAGCATACGACACCGGAATTGGGGTGAATTCTACAGGCTTATTTGCTGGAAAATTCCTTCCCTAGTTGGTGTTTTGGTTTGTGTTAAGGGTGTTGTTTGGTATTGGGTGATTTAGGGGTGGCCTTTGTGGATGATTGAGTGTTCTTGGTTGATAGGGTGGCGGGTAATGAGAAGGGCTAATATTGGCTGAGTTTTGATATTGTTGAGCTGGTGGGAAATTTGGTCATGTAGGAATGCCAGTCACAACATGGGTTCCTCCCTCCTCCTTATTCTCTCCATTTGCCCCAGGCTCCCCATTCATCAAAGCAGGATAATCAAATTAGCCTCTTTTCATACCCACTAAGATCCTTTCGTCGGGGAAAACTAAATCAGCAAAGCTTGAAGGCATGTAACCCACTATCTTCTCATAGTAAAACACTGGTAATGTGTCTACCCTCATTGTTATCATCTCCCTCTCCATCATTGGAGGTGCTACTTGAGCTTCCAGATCCCTCTACCTTTGGGCGTATTCTTTGAAAGATTCATGCTCCCCCTTACACATGTTCTATAGTTGCATTCTATCTGGAGCCATGTAAGAATTGTACTAATACTGCCTAATGAAGGCAACCATTAGGTCTTTCCAAGAATGGACTTGGGAAGGTTCCAAATTAGTATACCAGGTGACGGCTGCCCCAATAAGACTTTCTTGGAAGAAATGAATCAACAATTTTTCATTCTTCACATATGCCCCCATTTTCCTGTTGTACATCTTCAGGTGATTCTTGGGGGCAAGTAGTCCCGTTGTATTTATCGAAGTCCGACACCTTGAACTTTGGATGAATGACCACGTCGGGCACTAGGCACAACTCTGCCATGTTAGCAAAGGCATAATCTCCGCCTCCTTCAATGGCCCTTAGCCTTTCCTCTATATGATCCAATTTCTCCCTTTCCACCATAGTAGGAGGGACTCTTTCCACTGCAAAATGCAAGGATTGTGGTTATGGGTGATACTGAGGGGCCCCCCCAAAGTGTTTGACAGGGGTACAACACCAACTGCTTGCCCCTCAATGGCACATCCATGGTGAGGCTCAAAGTCGGCTAGAGTATGGTCTCGGGGTGCTTCATGTGTCCCTCCATGGGTTGAGAGACATGTGCATGATTAGATTGGGGTTGTTGGCTTTTAGTGGGTATGGGTGCAGAGTTGTCGGCGTTCTCGTCGGGAATGTGTGCAACATTGGGGGGTGTATAGTTGGGAGGCAAGCCATAAGGTGGGAAGGAAGGCTTGTTCTGATCTTGCATAAGATGGGGGTCACCCATACTTCCTAACGCTTCGCCTCCCTGCCTTACTATATCTGAGACTGGAGGATTTACTTGATTGAGGCCAGATGGGTGAGGAGGGTCCATCTCAGTGGCGGTACTTGTGGCAACAATTGTAGCCGCATTGGCCTCCATCATTTTTTTCATGCTCATCATGGCTTCCATCATTGGAGCCATTTGCTCTTTCATGGCCTCCATGTTGGCCTTCATCTGCTCTTGCACTTCCTCTATTTCACTCATTACTCTAGCTCTGGCGTGCATTTGGTAAGGGCATCGTAAAGCGCATTCTTTCCTTTTGATTACAATGATTACAGTTCTGATTTCAAGGAAAGAATGCAATGAGCAATGCCACCAATGTGAAAATAAAAAATAAGCATGGATGTATGTGAATGATGCATTGTTGAAGTATTGCAAATTTTACACCGGGCATAGGGTTGAATCAATTTAGATTTTCATTAAAACAACATGGTCCATCACATCTTGTCAAAGTGAAACTGGAAATAAAACATGGACATCAATAGTCCTTAATTTTTTGCAAATTATTTAGCTCAATCATGTGTTGGTAGTAGACAAAGAAATGATGTAACTCGATCCATCTTCTGCCCCAACTTTTGCAAGCTGGTTACTTTCATACTTGACCTTGACTTGATGAACCTTTCCTTAAAAGCATGTGCTTGGTTCAACCCTATAATACAAGGAATAGGGCTCTTGATTGTCAATACTTCGACAACATATCATAGAGATGAATGACTAGGGCATACTTATGCTATGCATGGAAAATGCAATTATGAGATTGACATGAAATGCCCTAAAAATGATCATTTCCTAGTTAACCATGCATTAGGTACCATTGTTCACATAATTTTTAGTCATTTTTTTTAGAGAAATGAGTGTATAATCCCAACATGGTTGGGTTATAGCCATCATCATGGTACCCAACACATGTAACTAAGAATGTGGTGTGAACTTTCATGCTTCATTGTGACCTTCTTTTTGTTCTTTCTTTGATTTTGTTTTTTTCTTTTTGTTTTTTTTTGCAGAGGAAAATGCAAGGATCATGCATGAGTGAACATGACATGTGAACTATGAAAATAGAATGTATGCAGTTGGCATGTTAGATGAAGATGTATGATAATGCAATGATTTACGCAAATGCAATGCATGAATATGATAAATGACAAATTCAGGAATGATATGTCCATCATGATGCCATGAAGCCAAAGTAAGTTTGCTATGTGCCCCCCCTAATTTAGTAACCTAATGGACAGAATCCAAAAGTCCCTTTCTAGTGACAACTCCTAAGGGTGGTTTCATGCAGCTTTACTGGCTTTTAGAGATATCATCCTCTTAGGTAATACATTGTTGCAATAGGGACTATTAGAAACAATGCATTACTAAAAGAGGAAAATTCTAGATGAGGCTTCACTGTCATCAAGCGAGTCGAAAACCCAGCATGACCACAGATCGACCTCTACTCCTTATGGCTCACATAGGCCCGGGTATAGGAGTTTAATAGATAGACAGACACATACCAAACACAACATCATAGCAAAGGTTATATACAAATATGGACAAAACAATGGACAAAAGGGAAAAAGGAACATAAATAAAGAAGAAGACACGATAAAAACATTGCACACTAACTAAATGACCTAACTCTCTAACAGGTCCCCAGTGGAGTCGCCAATTGTCGCAACCTATCCTTCGGCAGGGGTGTGAAAAGGCCAAAATAGATGGGTCAAAGTGTTTGTCTCCAAGGGAGAAAACGAGCGGAGTCACCACCAATGTTTATTTGAGGAAAACGCTAGAAAAACCAAAAAGATGAAGGTCTGTGGATTTTGAAAATGAGGGTTCGGGAGTTGTTTACGCACGGGGAAGGTATTAACACCCCACGCACCCATCACAAGGGACGACAACCTTTAATCGAGTGTGCAAGACATGACTTCAAAATTATGTATTTTTCCTTTTCATGTTTTTTTTTATGTATTTTCCCATTTTTGTTTTTATTTTTTGGGGTCGACAAGGGTGTTGCCCTTGCTCCTACGTATCCTCAGGTGTGATGAGGAATTCATACCTACATAGTTCTTTAGTTTGAAAGTATGTTGCGTTACATTGTTTTTATGTTTTTTTTGAATGATTTGATTTTTATTACGAACAAAATTCATTTAAGGTGTTGGACCTTGAAATGATGTTTTAAACTTTGAAAAGTTGAGAGAGTCGTTTAAGGCGTTGGACCTTGAAACGGTCTTTTGATTTTTTGAGGAGAGAATCGTTAAGGCGTTAGACCTTAAAACAATCTCCAGTGATATTTGATAAAATGAAAGTTAATTATGAGTTTGTTTTATCTTGGTTTTTGCTCATTAACCTTCAACCTTTTTAAAGATAACTTGTAGCACTAATGATTGGTTAAAACTCGCTTTACAAGAGCAAAACGATTACCGATGATAGGAGAAGGAGATGAAGATGCACAAAACAATAAAGAGGACCCCTAGGGGTCCATGAATCATGTTCAAATTCTTAAAAACAAACACTAACAGGATGAAGAACGAAGAACGAACAAAGAAAGAATGAAGAACGACCAAAGAATGAACAAAGAATGATGTAGAAATCGATTGGAGTCGCGATTCAGCAGCGATTTAGCTTATTTTGCTCTTCTTCCTTCTTCTTTTCTTTTTTTTTTCTCTCAATTTTGTACCTCTGGACCTTAGAATCTCCCTCTCAGCCCCGCTTCATGCTTATTTATAGCAAAACAAGGCATTTGGGGTCATGACAGCTCTCCCAGGTGAGCTGTTACTTCATTCTGAAGCAACCTTGCTCTCCAGGCGAGCTAAGCTCGCCCACGCGAGCTGGTTACTTCACCATGAAGTTATTTGGTGGCCCAGGCGAGCTAGAGGCTAGCCTGGGTGAGCCAGGGGTCAAAAAAAGTGTAAAAATGACCCTTTGGCCCTCCTTTTTGAGTATTTTCTGCATCCTTTTCTGAAACGTCGAAAATCCTTTTGGATTGCGTGACAACTGGTGTCGAGCATCTTAATTTGGCTAGCAAGAATCAAAATGTTAGCAAATGAAGGTCCCCGGACGAAATTAGGGTATAACAGTTACATATACTTTTACAAGTAAAAAAAGAACAATATTTATAGCTATAATGCTTCCCCACATACAGAGTTTGAAGTTATAGACGAGGACAAAAGGCAGAAACTGATTACTTCAATATACTATATTTTATATATATTAGCTGCATTCTTGATTCCCAGGTTAAATTGATAATAGATCAGTTGTGTAGTGAGAAATCATTTAGATGTATTTATTAACAAATCAATATGTTCTAACAAGCACTGAACATAGCATATGTATTGGAATATTCATTCTAACATTGATATAAAGTTATAAACAAATGCATTCCTATTTTAGTTGGTTGATATAGGATTTCCCTATGTAAATTATATTTCAATTTCATTTTCTCTAATATTTGGTTGTAAATACATAGCTAGAAACTCACAGAAGAACTATGGCTCTCCAAAAGAACTCTTTAAATTTTTTAAGTCAAGTTCATTGACGATACTCCATTAGCAGAGAAGTAATAAATATTTGGTACTTCAATAAGAAAAAAATTGATTTAAAATGAAAAAAGAAATGTTTTCTATAGTAAAGAAGCAAAAATATTTGGTACTTTGGTTCAAAACTTTTGCTAAAACATTTATTTACTATGCTAAATGTCGCAACCTACCATTCGGTGGGAGGGCGACGTGAGGCTCACGGGTGCGTCTTCCAAGGAAGGAAAACGCGCGGAGTTGCCACCAACGTTTATTTGAGGAAAAGATTAGAAAAAACCAAAAGCAGGTCTACGAACTTTAAGAATAAAAGGTTTTGGAGTTGTTTTTATGCACGAAGAAGGTATTAGCACTCCATGCGTCCGTCACAAGGGACGACGCTTTTAATCAAATGTGCAAAATCATGACTTTATTTTATTTTATTTTCCCCTTTTTTATGTTTTTTATCTTTTGGGGTCGACAAAAGTGGGGCTTTTGCTCCTATGTATCCTCAATTGTGATGAGGAACTCAGACCTACATAGTGCTTTGAGAAAGCAAGAAAATTACGTGAGGTGTTGGTTTTAGACTTTTAAACGGTTCATTTTAACTGATAAAATTAAAAGGACCGTTTAAGGCATTGGACGTTGAAATAGTTTCAATTGACCTTTTTGTGGGCAAAGCTTGATTTGTGAGTTGATTTTAGCCTTAGTTTCACTTGGTTATTTCTCAACTCATTTAAAAAGAACTTTCAAAGTAAATATCTGGTTGAAATTTGCCTTTTTGATGATTAACTGAGGTTACAACATGAACGATCAGTTGAATTTTATTTTAAAGGCGATTAAACGAGATTACAACACAAATGATCGGTTGAAATTCATTTTAATATTGATTAAGTGAGATTACGGCTCAAACGATTGGTTGAAACTCGCTTAAAATGAAGGAAAAAAATACTGAAAGTAGACGAGATGAAGATGAAAACATACAAAGCAAGAATGGACCCCTAAGGGTGCATAGAATGAATTCAAACCTTCAAGCCTGAAAACTAACCGGTTGAAGATCAACAAACGACGAAGAACAGATGAAGAACGACGAAGAACGTTCATGAAATTGATCACAGAAACGTCATGAAAGCTTTACGGAAGTGCCTCGGCCTTGATTTTCTCCTTCTTTCTTTTTCTCCTCACTAATTTTAAGTGAAATCTGAATACCAAGGGTGTTGAACCCTTTCCCCTCAGCCTCCCACGTCCATTTATAGAAAAAAATGGGGGAGGAGGTTGTTGCCCAGCTTGCCCAGGCGAACTAGTTGTTTCATGCTGAAGCTTCCTGATGGGCCTAGATGGGCCCAAGGCTGAAGAACACCCCTTAAATTGATCTTGTCACCCCCATTTTGAGTTTTTGCTCATTTTCCTT
Organism: Glycine soja; assembly: GCF_004193775.1. Classification (NCBI taxonomy): domain Eukaryota; kingdom Viridiplantae; phylum Streptophyta; class Magnoliopsida; order Fabales; family Fabaceae; genus Glycine; species Glycine soja. Next base: position 41,843,864 of record NC_041002.1, read on the forward strand.
TTGAAACGTCGTGAAGTCTTATGGATCGCGTGACAATTGGCTTTAAGCAACTCAACGTGACCAGCAAAAATTCGCATGTCAACAAACAATGGTCCCTGGACGAAATTAGAGTATGATAGTTGCCCCTCTTTACTTATCTTTTATTGGAGATAAAAGGGAAGTAAAGATAAGACACTATTGTCTCGGGATAGTAAGGGAGACTTCAATAGCTTTGGTCAACAGACATTGAGTCTTTCGACAAGGGAAGTAGATGACTATGTTTATCTTTCCGTGCCATCGAACTTGATCATCTCTAGATAGAAAAGGGAACTTCAACAAATCTCAAAAAACAATTAGAAACGGATGACCATCAGACTTGCATAGTCTCGAAACAACGAAAGCGAGTGACCATTACGGTCTCCGCATGCCATCAGACTTGGTTGTCTCTGGATAGCAAAGGGTAGACTATAACAGTCTCAGTCGAAAGACATTGAGTCTTCGACCAAAGTGGGTAGATGACCATATTCATCTCTGCATGCTATCGAACTTGATTGGCTTTGGATAGCAAAGGTGGCGAATGACCACAATTTGTCCCCGCGTGCCATCAGACTAGTTGTCCCTGGATGGGGAAAGGGAAACTAAAGTAGTCTCTGTCGACAGACATTAAGCCTTCGACAAAATGAGCAGATGACCATATTGGTCTTTGCATGTCATCGGACTTGATTATCTCTAGATGACGAAGGGAGACTAAAGTATTCTCGGTTGACAGATATTAAGCCTTCGACAAAAAGAGTAGATGACCATATTGGTCTTTGCGTGTCATTGGACTTGATTGTCTCTAGATGATGAGGTGGAGACTAAAGTAGTCTCGGTTGAAAGACATTGAGTCTTCAACAAAGGGGGCAGAGGACCATATTTGTCTATGCGTGCTATTAGACTTGATTGTCTCTGGATAGCAAATGGGAGACTAAAGTAGTCTCGGTCAATAGACATTGAGTCTTCGACAAAAAGAGGCAGATGACCGCATTTGTCTCTGCGTGTGAATGGGCTCGCTCGCCTCTGGCTGACGAAGGGGAGACTAAAGTCTCGGTGTTCTTTCACTAAATTGAAAACTGGCTTTGCAAAGAAACAAACCTTCAAACCGATCAGAGCAACATGTATTTTTGAAGAAAAATAATGTGTCTATTGGGAAGGGAAGCATGCTGATAAAATTTTCTCATAACCACAAATGAGATTTAGGATATTAGAATTTCGTTTCTAAATGATCATTTAGAAGAAACACTAGGTCCAACTGAAATAGAGGAAAACCTCTCAAAGTGTATAAATCTCACACAGGCAAGTGTTTTATCCTAATTCCGAACCATAGATATGCCATGACTTGACTTTTCAAATCATTTTCTATTAAATCAAAGATAACATGCACAATCATGGATCAATAAGACTTTTTCGGTGATGGTGTGTTTGGTGGGAAGTTTGTCTTTGGGTGTTTCGGCCTTTTCCTTTCCTATTTTTTTGTTTAGCACGGCGCGAAAGACATGCGGGCACAAATATTTGGTTGGTAACCAAGAAGGGGAGCTTCATGTGTTTCAAATCATGGTTTCTTTTCTTTTCTTTCTTGCTTGTGACAACTCTATACATCATTCAGACATTGTCTGGTCCAACGACCTTTCTGTATATTTCTCTTTTGCTTTCTTTTGATCTTTGATCAAGAATTTTTCTTTTTTTCTTTTGCTTTCCTCCAATCTTTGATCGGGGATTTTCTCTTTTTCTTTTGCTTTTTGAAGCACATTCACAACTTAACAGTAAATGAAACTTTTGTTTTTTGGGAGATCCTTCTATTATTTCTTTTGAGGGTAAGTGTAAAACTTCCTATACTGGGTCAAGGTTTATGGCCGAAGGGTTGGGATTTTGGCTAAAAAGGCTTGCGGAAGGCAAGACATGGCGTGTGTCAAGGTGTTTGCTTGGCAAGCGGTTTAGAGATAAGGGAATGCCCCACATTATTTCCATGACACGCATATAACAATGATGATTTAGAAATTTATGCAAAACTGATCATGCATGCACCTATGTGGACACTCAAGCATCAAGTCTTGTGGCCATGTAACACTAAGGCTTAGGGTTCATTTTCCCTATTTAAAATCAACCCAGTGTTTCCAAAAGATGCTCTTTTATCAATTTATGCACACATTCGAGTCCATTTAGGCATTCGGGAAAACTTTCACAGTATTCACCCTTCTGGTGTACACACATTTTTTTTCAAAATCCACTTGTGCTCTGACCGGTGAATTTTTCCAAAGAAAAGTTGGCAGTTATTTCTTTTCAAAAGCATGTTGGCCTTTTCTCTTTTTTTGGTTAATTGACTAATTATTTTTTGTTCTTCTTTCTAGTTATTTCTTTCAATCAATTTCCTCAAGCAAAGAAAAGATTAAAAACAATTTGCAATCCAGGCACGGTTGGTATCCTAGATTACACTTTATCGAAAAAAGGCGTGCAAATGAAAGTACTCAAGACCTCTATTTTTGGCATTTCAGACAAACCATCGCAAAGTACATACGACAATATGCTAAACATGGTAAAATTACTCACAATGAGCAACAGATAACAACATGTTCAGTTCAATCACAATAGGCATAATAACTGAAAGCGGATAATGTCAAATCTCAACGAAAATAACAAAATAACTGAAAGCAATAATGTCAAATGAAAACGAATCACAAACTTGGTGACCCGGACGTACAACTCTGATTCCTCACAGGAGGAAGTCCAACATGTCGGCCATGTCCTCATCCTCATGGGTTGCGTCTCCACCTCCGAAGGTCCCCGGGGGCCCTGCCTGCATCTCAAACTCGGTCTCGTCCCCAGGCCACGCCACTGTGGCCTTGAACTGCTCGGGAGTAGGCCAAGGGAAAGGACTGGGGTCCTGACTTTGCTAGTGCAGGTTGTAACGGTAGAATGTCTCGTTCAGCTGCCTCTACCCTCTGTGATTAGCCGCCTGCTGGCTAGTCATGTGATGCATATACCTGTGCATCTGGAGTTCTATCCTCTGTAGCTGGCTGTTGGTCCTCCTCCGGCTACTGCGGCCTGCTTGTGGATGCAATATTTCTCCATGAAGGCCCTGTTAATAGGCGGCTGAATGACCTTGCTAGGGGTGATAGGCACTTCGTAGGACTGGCAGAGGCCCGTGATCAGAGCGGGAAACCCCAAGGCCCTGTTGGACTTCTCTGGGTCCATAAGGTGTCTCGTGGGTGCAATACTTTCAAACTGATAAATGGCGTCAGAAATCAGCTAAGCCACATGCACACTCGCGTCAGAATGGCATAAACCAACTGACACGTCGGCAGGGGGAGGTCAGAGTTGTGGTTGCTGGGCAGAATGTTGCTAAGTTGCAACGTCATCCATATTTGTGTAAGGGTGGTCATGCTGGTGTGCATGATCCGCACCCGTCTCCCTGTGGCGGTCCGGGCAAAGTCTTGCCCCGGTATGCATAGCAGTTGGGCAATAGCCTCTTCATCAAAGCCAGAGACTTGTCTTCTCCTCTGGCTGTACTCGCACTGCTGGTCCTCTGCCAAGATCAGTGGGTGCCCTAGGAACTGACTGAGGGCATCTGCATCAAGAGGAATCCACTAGCCCCTCACCCAAAAGTGTATATCACGGACCCCTTCCTTGGTAGGCCAGGCATTAGCGTAGAACTCCATGATTATCCTCGGATCGAATTTAGCCATGGGTGTCACAAGTGGTGCCCAGTGCCTACGGGCTATCTTCCCTTGAAAGTCAAGAAACTCATCGTCCCTTAGCTGGACCTGTCTTTCTCTAAGGAATAACCATCCCTTGATGGTCTTAAAATGCTACTGATGTTCTGCGCTCCGGAACCGGTGCTGGTCGAAGTCCATGTTAGCTTGCAGGGTAGCGTTGGAGCCCTCTCCGGTGGTGTCCTTCTGGACCTCTTTGTGGGAAGCTTTCTCAAGGCCATCTCCTGTGAAGACACATTTGTAAAGTCAGTTTACAAGGAAATACCATTTTAAAGCACAATCAAGCAAAAATGGCATACAATTCCTTCCGACAAAACACAAATATCAATATGAATTTAGAGAAAACTTACATGTCGACGTGTGTGCTTCTCTAGGACGTACATATACTTACACACATTTTTCTTTAGGAAATGAATTTACGAATACACACACGTGCAAGGTATTTTGCCACCTATATCAACATACATGCATATTCAAAGTAATTTTGCTACCTACATTTACATACAAGCATATTGAAGGTATTTGCTAACTACATTAACATACAAATTAACAAGGTATTTTGCTACCTACATTAACATACAAATTAACAAGGTATTTTTGCTACCTACATTAACATACAAAATTGACAAGGTATTTTTGCTACCTATATCTACTCCATTTTGGATGGCATTTGCTATATGTTCACATTTTATTCCATATATGTACACACACTCGAGAGTCAATTTCATGCTATGTATTCAGACATATGTGCATTTATTGGAAAAGCAATCTCATGTTACACATTCACGGGAAAGGAATTTTTTTTTCACTACTCATTCATATTTTGAAAAGAAATTTCATGCCATGCATTCCCATTTTGATAAGTATTTTCGTGCCATTTTCAGCATATATGCATATGGGCAAGGCACTTGGCTACCTATCCAACACATTTACACTTTGCTTGAATGGTGCTTGCCTCTTGCTACCTATGCTAATATACACACATACATGGTGAACAACCTTTTCACATCATCTAGGCGCAAAGAATCATCATGGTACAGCCCTCACCAACATGCTCTCATCTTCATGCCCTCTTGCACTAAAAAATGAGAGCATTGGTTCCTAGGCCTAAGGCATTTGTGGGCACTCATTCTAGCTCATACAAGTTGTTCCTAAACTCAACAATTGCAGCCACATATGCACAAGTCAGTCCTAAAAATGAAATTCACAAAATCATGCACAAATGCCATTGAGGCATTTCACTTAGCACATGGTGGGCACACATTTAGGCACGAAAAAGTGAGGAATAATGGCAATGCGACATGCCCAATTATTTCAGAACACAACCTAGGCCTAAGGCCATCCCCTACACCCCCCCCCCAATTCAACCAAACAAGCATGAATTCAAGGATAAATTGCTTCTCGGATTTTTGCAAGGATGAGCAAATAAGACATCAAAATGCAACAATGGTGAGCCAAAGAGCAAAGGAGAAGTGCACTTACTTGTAGGGAGAGAACAAGAGTATCAAAATGGAAGCAAAAGCACAAAATGGTGGCTTGGGGCTGCAAAATCATGATTTCCGTTAGCTTCTACATCTCTTGAACGTTGGGGAAGGTTTTGGGGTGAATGAAGCTTCACCCCAGCCCCCTTTTTTATGTTTTCGTGCAGAGGGTGCTTGCCCAGGTGAGCCAGCTCACCCAGGCGAGCTAACACTACATTTTTTTACAAGAATTCTTTGCAAAATTTTGACTATCCTCCGAGTTTGTGCTTGTTTTATTTTAATTCCTAGGATTACGAACAAACTAGGCATATTCAACTATGACTTAAGAGATATAGGTGAATAAATAACAACCAGAAATTTAAAAGGTACTAGGCTGCCTCCTAGTAGCGCTTCTTTAATGTCTTGAACCGGACGCGGGATGATGATATTGATCATGGGCCTAGCACTTGCTCGTACCTGCCCCTAAGTCAGGAAATGACATTACACAGTAAAATATGACTACGCTACCATTTACCTTTGTTTACCTTTGCTTTGAATTCGACGTGGTATCGACTGTTAGTCGGTTGATACGACTAACTTTTATGTAAGAAATTGTTGTAAATTGTATACAACTCCTCCCATTTATGGTTCTTTTTGTAATATTGTAATTACTTCTTGTTAATATAGGTAATCAATACTCACTATCCCAATTTTGTCCATTTAATGATCCTTCCATATCAATTTCAGGTGAAGTAGGCAAGATTGGTGAAGTGTAGAAATTGTCAACTCGCTAAGCCAATTCATCAGCTAAGCAAGCAATCCGCTAAGTGCAACCACTCTTGGCTGAGCGCAAAGAAGAATCTAGAAGAAGAATGAGCTGTACAGACGCGCTGAGCGAGTGGTAATTCGCTAAGTGCACCGCCTGCTATCCTCCACGCCGAGCAAGAAGACTGGCACTAAGCCAAAAGTCACTTATGTGCGCTAAGCGAGCCATCTCGCGCTAAGCGCGTGGCCACCAACAAGATTGCCTATTTAAAGCTGAAATCTCGAAATTGGAAGGGAAGTGAGCTTTTTAGAGAGTTAGCTTTTGGTTTTGGCTGTGGAGAGACTGAGAGATATCTGAGCTTGATGAGGAAGCCATCTTACGGAGCTTTGGATGAGATCTTGAGTGATTGTGAGATTTCTAGAGGTGGAGGAGACATCCCCACTACTTGTACTTCTTCAGTCTTTCATTTTCTCTTTTCATTGTTGTAAAAAAAGCTTCCCTGCTATGGAGAGCTAAATCCTCAGTTGGTTCTTCGTATGGGGTACTTGATGTAAATACTTTAATATTTATCTAATGATGTTTTATGTGTTCATTGTGCTATCAGTACTTAATTCTAGTGTGCCTTTGCCTTGATCACATAACTGCATGCTTAGTTAGGGTCACTCAACATTGGGAAATGGTTTGATCCTTAGAACCTGATAGGACGGGGCTAGCTTATCGTATTTTCATGAGACATCGGGATACGATAACTTAGTTTTGATATGTTATGTCTTAATGCGGTTTTGGTTAAGTTTAGTCCAACAAGAGACATCTGAGGATGATGCTTGATTAGGATTAGGCTAAACATGCGTGAGACATCGGGGTTTAGTAGTCCAGGAGACAACACAGAACACAGGAACATTGTTAGGTAGAGAACATCCTTAATAACATCAGTCCACCCTGTAGGAAGACCAACAAGTTGCCTATCTATCTTTACACACCGCTACTCACCTCTACTTGCTTTTGAATAGTTTAGTTTACATACTTGTCCATACCACACACCAAAATTTTATCACAAGACACCTATTTATTGAACCACATCTTTACCAAGTAAAACAAGTTCCCCGAGAGTTCGATACTCGGTATTCACTTACCGTTTTATACTACTTGAGCGATCCGGTGCACTTGCCAGCTGTCGAACATCGACCAAATCCTTGCTTATCCTTCGACTCACAGGATGACAAAAATGCATATGCATGCATGCTCATGATTAGGCAGTTCAAGTGTAACAATTCAAACAAATGTTTATTATGTTAAATTTTACTTAAATGCTTGCGGCACCCCTATAGATTATGCGAGATGGCCCAGGATTAAAATGAGAGTATGCATTCCAAAGCAACTACCGACACAACACAACGGTTGAAATGCAAACCATCAATCCGATGTTTATTATATGTTGTGATCAAATTTTACAAAGGACTGGAAAACTTTAGGGAGCCTCAGAGTACAATCATGTATTGACTCCCCTAGCTGTCCCAAGTGCTAAGCATAATATCGTTTGACGATGTCAGCATTCATGGGTGAAGGAAACTCTTCATCGTCCATGCTGGCAAGCACCGGTGCTCCTCCTGAGAATGCTTTCTTCATGATGAAAGGTTCTTCATAGTTTGGAGCCCACTTTCCCCTATTGTCTTTTAGGGCCTGGGATACTTTCTTCAAGACAAGATCCCCTTCATTGAAATTGTGCGAGCGTACCTTCTTGTCGAAAACATTCTTCACCCGTCTTTGATACAAGCGCCCATGGCTCATAGCTGCCAATCTCTTGCCTTCTATAAGATTGAGTTGATCGAAGTGCGCTTGGGCCGACTCCAACTCTTTTAACCCGGACTCTTCCATAATCCTTAAAGAAGGGACTTTTACTTCAAACGGCAGTACGGCTTCCATTCTGTATACCAACGAAAACAGAGTTGCCCCAGTTGATGTGCGCACTGAGGTTCGGTAGCCATGCAGTGAAAGAGAGCATCTCGTGCCTATCTTTGTATGACACAATCATCATCTGAATTATCTTCTTGATGTTCTTGTTGGCTGCCTCAACTGCCCCATTCATCATGGGCCTATAAGGCGTGGAATTGTGGTGTTGGATCTTGAAATGCTCACACATACCCTTCATCATCTTGTTATTCAGGTTGGTGGCATTGTCCGTAATAATTTTCTAGGGCAACCCATATTGACATATTATCTCCTTTTTGATGAATCTAACCACTATGCTCCTCGTCACACTGGAGTATGAAGCAGCTTTAACCCATTTGGTGAAGTAGTCGACCGACACCAAGATGAAGCGATGTCCATTCGAAGCCCTGAGCTCAATGGCTCCGATTACATCTATTCCCTACATAGAGAAGGGCCATGGCGCTGCCAAAATGTTCAAAGGCATGGGCGGAGCATTGACATTATCCGCAAATGCCTGGTACTTGTGGCATCTTCTCACATGGATGCAACAATTGTTTTCCATGGTGAGCCAGTAATAGCTAGCCCTTAGAATCTTTTAGGCCATGGCATGCCCATTAGTATGCGTCCCAAAGGACCCTTCATGTACCTCTACGAGCATTCGCTCAACTTCTTTAGCGTCCACACATCGGAGTAAAACCATATCATGATTTTGCTTGTACAGGATACCCCCGCTTAGAAAGAAACCAGCTGCCAACCTCCGCAACGTCCTCGTGTCGTTGTCAGAAGCCCCCTGTGGATACTCCTTACACTCTACGTACCGCTTGATGTCATGGTACCACGACTTACCATCTTGCTCCTCTTCTATCAAGCAGCAATTTGCGGGCTTGCCGTGACATCGGAACTCGATGTACGACAAGTCTCCATGTGGGGTTAGCTGAAACATGGATGCTAGAGTGACAAGCGCATCAGCTATCTGATTTTCCTCTCTGTGAACATGGTGGTAGGAGACATCGTCAAAGAACTCGACTAGTTTCTTGATGTAGGCCTGATAGGGTATTAATTTGTGATCCCTAGTTTCCCATTCTCCCCTCAGTTGGTGAATTACCAAGGCCGAGTCTCCATACACTTTGAGCAACTTGACGTTAAAGTCAATTGCCGCTTGGATTTTGAGAGCGCACGCCTCGTATTTAGCCATATTATTCATGCAGTTGAAACCCAACCTTGCCGTGAAGTGGATGTATTGATTGTCAGGAGAGACCAAAGCCGCCCTGTCCTCATCCTCCACCTTCTCCTCGAACAAGGCCATGATGTCTTCATCTGGAAACTCCGGATGCATAGGCTGGTAGTTGTTGAGGGGCTGCTGAGCCAGATAGTCTGCCAAGGCGCTTCCTTTTATCGCCTTTTGAGTGACATAAACAATGTCAAACTCAGACAATAGAACCTGCCATCGAGCGATCCGTTCGGTGAGAGCGGGCTTCTAAAAAATGTACTTGATTGGGTCCATCTTGGACACCATTCAGGTGGTGTGGCTTATGTGAATGTATGAATACGTGATTTTGATGATGCCAAAGTAGAATCAAACAAGGTTGCTTCAAAGGAGAAACATTGCTTCAAGGTTAATACAAGGTTGCTTCAACAAACAAAATCTTGCTTCAAGATTAACTAAAGATCCAACCTTGCCTCAAAACAAAGTGTTTCCAAGACATCAAAGGCTTTGGTAATGTTAAAAAGAGTTTTGAATTTGAATTTTGAACCTGTAATAAATTACTAGATATTATTAATTGATTACTAGCAAGGAACTCTTGAATTTCAAATTCAAAAGTCATGACCCTTCAAAATATAACTGTGTAATTGATTACCAGTGAAAAATTTTAAAAAAAGCTTTTTGAAAAGCATATCTCTTCAAAAAATTTTGAAAAGGCACGAAGGGCCTATATATATGTGTGTCTAATTTCAAAAAGTAAGAGAGAGATATTCCAAGAGAACTTCATTGCCAAATGTTCTCTCAATAACTCTTGGGAAAACACTTGCAAATCTATTAAGAGTTCATTCAGGAACTTCAATTGTAATATCCTTCTCTTAAAGAGAGAATTCTTCTTCTTCCTCTTGTTATTCGAAGAGATTGATTAAGGAACTAAGGGTCTCTTAAGTTGTAAGGATTCCTGAACACAAGGGAAGGGTTGTCTCTGTGTGGTTCAGACTTTGTAAAAAGATTTTTACAAAGAGAGTGAAAAATCTCAAGTGGGTTGCTTGAAGACTAGACGTAGGCACGAGAAGTGGCCGAACCAGTATAAATCGAGTTTGCATTATTAAATTGATTGCTGCTTCTTCTTCTACATTCTGAGCCTATCACTTAGAAGGAGGGTTAAAAGTTTATTAGTGGGAAATTAATTCACCCCTCTTAAGTTATTGAGGCTGCTGGTCCAACAGCTTAGCATGTATTTCCTTAGACCCACACCAAGGCACAACACGTCCTTTCCAGCAGTGAGTAATTCATCTCACAGGCAGTGAACTTTTTTCTCAAGTAATAGAAAACCCTTTCTCTTTTCCTGGAGTCATCATGATGTCCTAGCATACACCCCATTGACTCATCCAACATCGTCATGTATAGGATAAGAGGTCTCCCGGGCACTAGTGGCATGAGCACAGGAGGATTCATAAGGCATTGCTTGATCCTCCTAAATGCCACTTGACAGTCGTTGTTCCATCGAACGAACTGGTCCTTGCGCAAGAGTTTAAAGAGAGGTTCACAGGTAGCGGTGAGCTGCGATATGAATCTTGCTATATAATTCAGGCGCCCCAAGAATCCTTGGACTTGTTTTTTAGTGCACGGTTCAGGCATCTCAAGGATGGCTTTCACCTTGTCGGGATCCACCTCTATCCCCTTCTGACTTACGATGAAGCTGAGTAACTTTCCCGACTTAACCCTGAAAGTACACTTGGCGAGATTCAACCTTAGTTGGTACTTACGTAACCTTTCAAACAACTTCCGCAAGTTAACGAGGTGCTCCTCCTTGGTTCTAGACTTGGCAATCATATCATCCACATAGACCTCAATTTCTTTGTGCATTATATTATGGAATAATGCTACCATAGCCCCGAAGTTCTTGAGCTCAAAGGACATCACCTTATAACAGAATGTTCCCCACAAGGTGACGAACATAGTCTTTGTTAGTGCTTAGCTCTACTGAGCTTTAAAAAGATTGGCTAAGATTTTGTTAAAACATAAGCACTTAGACAATGAAAGAAAGCTGGAGTTGCTGCACATGATGTCCAACGTTATGTCAAAGAATAAGATCGGGCTGCACAATGCACAAGGCAAGATGAAATGTCAAATGAAGAATTGAAGCTGCAGGATTCACGATGTCGGATACAATGTCCAGGACATCCTGCCCGAGAATACTGGAGTTGCTGTACAATGCAAGATAAAAGTCAAGTAGTGAAGCTGCAGGATCCACGATGTCGGATACGATGTCCTGACATCCGGCCCGATAATACTGGACATATAATTCTGTTATATCTTTAACAGATTATTGTGCAGTTAGCAAGAGATAAGAAGATCTATCTTTAGGAACGAATTAAAAGATAATTAAAGTTCGAATTTCAAAGTAGAAGAGTTCGTTCAGGGATTAAAGATTAAAGATAAAAACTAAAAGATCAAACTGCATCTTTTAGATCTTTAAGTGCAGATTTTCAGGAAGAATGATAGATCTCCTCCAGCACAAGCTGTTGCAGCCCAGAAACGCACATTGCTATATAATCATGGAGGCTGCACGAGTTCTGTACCAAGTCCGGGATTGAAGAGTTATTTTGTGAGTTTTGGGACTTGAGTGTTTTGTGAGCCACCTTGATGTTACTCTAACATCAAGTGTTGGACCTGAGTGTGTAGAGTTGATCTCTAGTGTGTAGAGTTGATCTCTAGTGTGTGGAGTTGATCTCTATTGTTCAGAGAGCAATCTCTGGTGTGTCTTTGATTTGATTGTAAACACGGGAGTGTGAGTGAGAGGGAGTGAGCGGGGTTCTCATATCTAAGAGTGGCTCTTAGGTAGAGATTGCACGGGTAGTGGTTAGGTGAGAAGGTTGTAAACAGTGGCTGTTAGACCTTGAACTAACACTATTTTAGTGGATTTCCTCCCTGGCTTGGTAGCCCCCAGATGTAGGTGAGGTTGCACCGAACTGGGTTAACAATTCTCTTGTGTTATCTTCTTGTTTAAACTGTACACACTGTCAAATATAATCTGCATGTTCTGAAGCGTGATGTCGTGACATCCTGTACGACATCTGTCCCCAGTATCAGAATTTCAATTGGTATCAGAGCAGGCACTCGAAGTCACTGAGTGAGATCTAGGGAGATAAATTCTGATGAACATGGAGAAAGAAGGAGGACCAGTGAACAGACCACCAATCCTGGATGGAACCAACTATGAATACTGGAAAGCAAGGATGGTGGCCTTCCTCAAATCACTGGATAGCAGAACCTGGAAAGCTGTCATCAAAGGCTGGGAACATCCCAAGATGCTGGACACAGAAGGAAAGCCCACTGATGGATTGAAGCCAGAAGAAGACTGGACTAAAGAAGAAGACGAATTGGCACTTGGAAACTCCAAAGCTTTGAATGCTCTATTCAATGGAGTTGACAAGAATATCTTCAGACTGATCAACACATGCACAGTGGCCAAGGATGCATGGGAGATCCTGAAAACCACTCATGAAGGAACCTCCAAGGTGAAGATGTCCAGACTGCAACTATTGGCTACAAAATTCGAAAATCTGAAGATGAAGGAGGAAGAGTGTATTCATGACTTCCACATGAACATTCTTGAAATTGCCAATGCTTGCACTGCCTTGGGAGAGAAGATGACAGATGAAAAGCTGGTGAGAAAGATCCTCAGATCCTTGCCTAAGAGATTTGACATGAAAGTCACTGCAATAGAGGAGGCCCAAGACATTTGCAACATGAGAGTGGATGAACTCATTGGTTCCTTTCAAACCTTTGAGCTAGGACTCTCGGATAGGGCTGAAAAGAAGAGCAAGAATCTGGCGTTCGTGTCCAATGATGAAGGAGAAGAAGATGAGTATGACCTGGATACTGATGAAGGGCTGACTAATGCAGTTGTGCTCCTTGGAAAGCAGTTCAACAAAGTGCTGAACAGAATGGACAGGAGGCAGAAACCACATGTCCAGAACATCCCTTTCGACATCAGGAAAGGTAGTAAATACCAGAAAAGGTCAGAAGAAAAGCCCAGTCACAGCAAAGGAATTCAATGCCATGGGTGTGAAGGCTATGGACACATCATAGCTGAATGTCCCACTCATCTCAAGAAGCAGAGGAAAGGACTTTCTGTATGTCGGTCTGATAATACAGAGAGTGAACAAGAAAGTGATTCTGAAAGAGATGTAAATGCACTCATTGGGAGATTTGAATCTGCTGAAGACTCAAGTGATACAGATAGTGAAATCACTTTTGATGAGCTTGCTATATCCTATAGAAAACTATGCATCAAAAGTGAGAAGATCCTTCAGCAAGAAGCACAACTGAAGAAGGTCATTGCAGATCTGGAGGCTGAAAAGGAGGCACATGAAGAGGAGATCTCTGAGCTTAAAGGAGAAGTTGGTTTTCTGAACTCTAAACTGGAAAACATGACAAAATCAATAAAGATGCTGAATAAAGGCTCAGATACGCTTGATGAGGTGCTGCAGCTTGGAAAGAATGTTGGAAACCAGAGAGGACTTGGATTTAATCCTAAGTCTGCTGGCAGAACAACCATGACAGAATTTGTTCCTGCCAAAAACAGCACTGGAGCCACGATGTCACAACATCGGTCTCGACATCATGGAACGCAGCAGAAAAGGAGCAAAAGAAAGAAGTGGAGGTGTCACTACTGTGGCAAGTATGGTCACATAAAGCCCTTTTGCTATCATCTACATGGCCATCCACATCATGGAACTCAAAGTAGCAACAACAGAAAGAAGATGATGTGGGTTCCAAAACACAAGATTGTCAGTCTTGTTGTTCATACTTCACTTAGAGCTTCAGCTAAGGAAGATTGGTACCTAGATAGCGGCTGTTCCAGACACATGACAGGAGTTAAAGAATTCCTGGTGAACATTGAGCCCTGCTCCACTAGCTATGTGACATTTGGAGATGGCTCTAAAGGAAAGATCATTGGAATGGGAAAGCTAGTTCATGATGGACTTCCTAGTCTGAACAAAGTACTGCTGGTGAAGGGACTGACTGCAAACTTGATCAGCATCAGTCAGCTGTGTGATGAAGGATTCAATGTAAACTTCACAAAGTCAGAATGCTTGGTGACAAATGAGAAGAGTGAAGTTCTAATGAAGGGCAGCAGATCAAAGGACAACTGTTACCTATGGACACCTCAAGAAACCAGTTACTCCTCCACATGTCTATCCTCCAAAGAAGATGAAGTCAGAATATGGCATCAAAGATTTGGACATCTGCACTTAAGAGGCATGAAGAAAATCATTGACAAAGGTGCTGTTAGAGGCATTCCCAATCTGAAAATAGAAGAAGGCAGAATTTGTGGTGAATGTCAGATTGGAAAGCAAGTCAAGATGTCCCACCAGAAGCTTCAACATCAGACCACTTCCAGGGTGCTGGAACTACTTCACATGGACTTGATGGGGCCTATGCAAGTTGAAAGCCTTGGAGGAAAGAGGTATGCCTATGTTGTTGTGGATGATTTCTCCAGATTTACCTGGGTCAACTTTATCAGAGAAAAATCAGACACCTTTGAAGTATTCAAGGAGTTGAGTCTAAGACTTCAAAGAGAAAAAGACTGTGTCATCAAGAGAATCAGGAGTGACCATGGCAGAGAGTTTGAAAACAGCAGGTTTACTGAATTCTGCACATCTGAAGGCATCACTCATGAGTTCTCTGCAGCCATTACACCACAACAGAATGGCATAGTTGAGAGGAAAAACAGGACTTTGCAAGAGGCTGCTAGGGTCATGCTTCATGCCAAAGAACTTCCCTATAATCTCTGGGCTGAAGCCATGAACACAGCATGCTACATCCACAACAGAGTCACACTGAGAAGAGGGACTCCAACCACACTGTATGAAATCTGGAAAGGGAGGAAGCCAACTGTCAAGCACTTCCACATCTTTGGAAGTCCATGTTACATTTTGGCAGATAGAGAGCAAAGGAGAAAGATGGATCCCAAGAGTGATGCAGGAATATTCCTGGGATACTCTACAAACAGCAGAGCATATAGAGTATTTAATTCCAGAACCAGAACTGTGATGGAATCCATCAATGTGGTTGTTGATGATCTAACTCCAGCAAGAAAGAAGGATGTCGAAGAAGATGTCAGAACATCGGGCGACAATGTAGCAGATACAGCTAAAAGTGCAGAAAATGCAGAAAACTCTGATTCTGCTACAGATGAATCAAACATCAACCAACCTGACAAGAGACCCTCCATTAGAATCCAGAAGATGCACCCCAAGGAGCTGATTATAGGAGATCCAAACAGAGGAGTCACTACAAGATCAAGGGAGATTGAGATTGTCTCCAACTCATGTTTTGTCTCCAAAATTGAGCCCAAGAATGTGAAAGAGGCACTGACTGATGAGTTCTGGATCAATGCTATGCAAGAAGAATTGGAGCAATTCAAAAGGAATGAAGTCTGGGAGCTAGTTCCGAGACCCGAGGGAACTAATGTGATTGGCACCAAGTGGATCTTCAAGAACAAAACCAATGAAGAAGGTGTTATAACCAGAAACAAGGCCAGACTTGTTGCTCAAGGCTACACTCAGATTGAAGGTGTAGACTTTGATGAAACCTTCGCTCCAGTTGCTAGACTTGAGTCCATCAGATTGTTACTTGGTGTAGCTTGCATCCTCAAATTCAAGCTGTACCAGATGGATGTGAAGAGCGCGTTTCTGAATGGATACCTGAATGAAGAAGCCTATGTGGAGCAGCCAAAGGGATTTATAGATCCAACTCATCCAGATCATGTATACAGGCTCAAGAAGGCTCTCTATGGATTGAAGCAAGCTCCAAGAGCTTGGTATGAAAGGCTAACAGAGTTCCTTACTCGGCAAGGGTATAGGAAGGGAGGAATTGACAAGACTCTCTTTGCCAAACAAGATGCTGAAAACTTGATGATAGCACAGATATATGTTGATGACATTGTGTTTGGAGGGATGTCGAATGAGATGCTTCGACATTTTGTCCAACAGATGCAATCTGAATTTGAGATGAGTCTTGTTGGAGAGCTGACTTATTTTCTGGGACTTCAAGTGAAGCAGATGGAAGACTCCATATTCCTCTCACAAAGCAAGTATGCAAAGAACATTGTCAAGAAGTTTGGGATGGAGAATGCCAGCCATAAAAGAACACCTGCACCTACTCACTTGAAGCTGTCAAAAGATGAAGCTGGCACCAGTGTTGATCAAAGTCTGTACAGAAGCATGATTGGGAGCTTACTATATTTAACAGCTAGCAGACCTGACATCACCTATGCAGTAGGTGTTTGTGCAAGATATCAAGCCAATCCCAAGATAAGTCACTTGAATCAAGTAAAGAGAATTCTGAAATATGTAAATGGCACCAGTGACTATGGGATTATGTACTGTCATTGTTCAGATTCAATGCTGGTTGGGTATTGTGATGCTGATTGGGCTGGAAGTGCAGATGACAGAAAAAGCACTTCAGGTGGATGCTTCTATCTGGGCAACAATCTTATTTCATGGTTCAGCAAGAAGCAGAACTGTGTGTCCCTATCTACTGCAGAAGCAGAGTATATTGCAGCAGGAAGCAGCTGTTCACAACTAGTTTGGATGAAGCAGATGCTCAAAGAGTACAATGTCGAACAAGATGTCATGACATTATACTGTGACAACTTGAGTGCTATTAATATTTCTAAAAATCCTGTGCAGCACAGCAGAACCAAGCACATTGACATTAGACATCACTATATCAGAGAGCTTGTTGATGATAAAGTTATCACACTGGAGCATGTTGACACTGAGGAACAAATAGCAGATATTTTCACAAAGGCATTGGATGCAAATCAGTTTGAAAAACTGAGGGGCAAGCTGGGCATTTGTCTGCTAGAAGACTTATAGCAATTACTTCTATTTGAATGTGCTCAAACGTTAATAGCACATTCATTACTGGGCCGAAACAGATTTGACCGTTGCTTCACATGTCCCTCTATATTCTGCATTCAAATTTACATTTTAGTGGTAATCTCGTTTTCAGCATTCCACAACAGCTCTCAGATTTTCACGAAACCATTTCAAAAGCTCTGCTTCTCCATGGCTACTTCACCAAAAGATACTGCAGCTCCTAGTTCACCCTCTGTACCATCATCTCCGCACCAGGGACAACCTGAACTCAACATCCAACCCATACAAATAATTCCTGGTCAAGCCCCTGTTCCTGAGAAACTGGTTCCCAAACGACAACAGGGAGTAAAGACTGCTGAAAACCCTAGCCCTGCAACAAGTCCTAGGGAAGTAGACCCGGAGATGGATAAGAAGATCCGCAGTATTGTGAGTAACATTCTGAAAAATGCTTCTGTGCCTGATGCTGATGAAGATGTTCCAACATCCTCCACCCTGAATGTTTCTGTGCCTGATGTTGATAAAGATGTTCCAACATCTTCCGCTCCAAATGCTGAAGCCCTTCCTTCACCCAGTGAAGAGGAATCAACAGAAGAAGAGGATCAAGCCTCAGAGGAGACCCCTGCACCAAGGGCACCAGAACCTGCTCCAGGTGATCTCATTGACCTTGAAGAGGTAGAATCTGATGAGGAACCCATTGCCAACAAGTTGGCACCTGGCATTGCAGAAAGACTACAAAACAGAAAGGGAAAAACCCCCATCAAGAGGTCTGGACGAATCAAAACTATGGCCCAGAAGAAGAGCACTCCAATCACTCCTACCACATCCAGAAGGAGCAAGGTTGCAATCCCCTCCAAGAAGAGGAAAGAAATTTCCTCATCCGATTCTGATGATGATGTCGAACTAGATGTCTCGACATCAAAGAGGGCCAAGAAATCTGGGAGAAAGGTGCCTGGAAATGTTCCTGATGCACCATTGGACAACATCTCTTTCCACTCCATTGGCAATGTTGAAAAGTGGAAATATGTGTATCAACGCAGACTTGCGGTTGAAAGAGAACTGGGAAGAGATGCCTTGGATTGCAAGGAGACCATGGACCTCATCAAGGCAGCAGGACTGATGAAAACTGTCACCAAGTTGGGAGATTGCTATGAAAGTCTAGTCAGGGAATTTATTGTCAACATTCCCTCTGACATAACAAACAGAAAGAGTGATGAGTATCAAAAAGTATTTGTCAGAGGAAAATGTGTTAGATTCTCCCCTGCTGTGATCAACAAATACCTGGACAGACCAACAGATGGAGTGGTGGATATTGCTGTCTCTGAACATCAAATTGCCAAGGAAATCACTGCCAAACAAGTCCAGCATTGGCCAAAGAAAGGGAAGCTGTCTGTAGGGAAGCTAAGTGTGAAATATGCAATCCTGCACAGGATTGGAGCCGCAAACTGGGTACCCACTAATCATACATCCACTGTTGCTACAGGTTTGGGTAAATTTCTGTATGCTGTTGGAACCAAGTCCAAATTTAATTTTGGAAACTATATATTTGATCAAACTGTTAAGCATTCAGAATCCTTTGCTGTCAAATTACCCATTGCCTTCCCAACTGTATTGTGTGGCATTATGTTGAGTCAACATCCCAATATTTTAAACTACACTGACTCTGTGATGAAGAGAGAATCTCCTCTATCCCTGCATTACAAATTGTTTGAGGGGACACATGTCCCAGACATTGTCTCGACATCAGGGAAAGCTGCTGCCTCAGGTGCTGTGTCCAAGGATACTCTGATTGCTGAACTCAAGGACACATGCAAGGTGCTGGAAGCAACCATCAAAGCCACCACAGAGAAGAAGATGGAGCTGGAACGCCTGATCAAAAGGCTCTCAGACAGTGGCATTGATGATGGAGAAGCAGCTGAGGAAGAAGAAGCAGCTGAGGAAGAAGAAGAAGCTGCTGAGGAAGAGGAAGATGCAGCAGAGCATACAGAATCAGATGATGATTCTGAAGCCACCCCATGATCATCAGACCTTTATATTTTTTGCTTTTTACTAGCTATAGGGGCATGTCCCTTTGAACAATTGGTTACTATGGGTCTGTAATATTTGCACCTTAAGTTCATGCATTCTACTTTTGTCAAATTCTGTCTAAAAAGGGGGAGTAATAGTATTATGCTTGCTATTATGCATGATTTTGAGTAGTAGGACACTATGTATGCAATAGTAGTATTATGCATGATTGATACGATGTATGGCAGTAGGAAACATGCATGATTCATGATTTTGAGGGGGAGTTGTATGAATATGATCTTGAGGGGGAGACTGCTGCTGCTGAGGATGACTGATGTAAGCTACTAGAAGCTGATAGAAGATGCTGCAGTAAGAGCATGAAGACAGGGGGAGCAGAAAGCTGATGTCACAAGAGATGTCTTGACATCCTGGAAAGACTAGTAGCTGATAGAAGATGCTGCAGTAAGTATGAAGACAGGGGGAGCAGAAGCAGAAAGCTGATGTCACGTGAGATGTCTTGACATCCTGGAAACGATTTGCAACTTACCAATTCCGCTGTGCTTGATTACTCTGATAATGAAAGTTGCTGATCCCACTTGCATAACTGCTCGTACCTGCTCAGGAAGTGTCTAAGTATGTTTAGACAAAATTTGCCAAAGGGGGAGATTGTTAGTGCTTAGCTCTACTGAGCTTTAAAAAGATTGGCTAAGATTTTGTTAAAACATAAGCACTTAGACAATGAAAGAAAGCTGGAGTTGCTGCACATGATGTCCAACGTTATGTCAAAGAATAAGATCGGGCTGCACAATGCACAAGGCAAGATGAAATGTCAAATGAAGAATTGAAGCTGCAGGATTCACGATGTCGGATACAATGTCCAGGACATCCTGCCCGAGAATACTGGAGTTGCTGTACAATGCAAGATAAAAGTCAAGTAGTGAAGCTGCAGGATCCACGATGTCGGATACGATGTCCTGACATCCGGCCCGATAATACTGGACATATAATTCTGTTATATCTTTAACAGATTATTGTGCAGTTAGCAAGAGATAAGAAGATCTATCTTTAGGAACGAATTAAAAGATAATTAAAGTTCGAATTTCAAAGTAGAAGAGTTCGTTCAGGGATTAAAGATTAAAGATAAAAACTAAAAGATCAAACTGCATCTTTTAGATCTTTAAGTGCAGATTTTCAGGAAGAATGATAGATCTCCTCCAGCACAAGCTGTTGCAGCCCAGAAACGCACATTGCTATATAATCATGGAGGCTGCACGAGTTCTGTACCAAGTCCGGGATTGAAGAGTTATTTTGTGAGTTTTGGGACTTGAGTGTTTTGTGAGCCACCTTGATGTTACTCTAACATCAAGTGTTGGACCTGAGTGTGTAGAGTTGATCTCTAGTGTGTAGAGTTGATCTCTAGTGTGTGGAGTTGATCTCTATTGTTCAGAGAGCAATCTCTGGTGTGTCTTTGATTTGATTGTAAACACGGGAGTGTGAGTGAGAGGGAGTGAGCGGGGTTCTCATATCTAAGAGTGGCTCTTAGGTAGAGATTGCACGGGTAGTGGTTAGGTGAGAAGGTT
Source organism: Glycine soja (assembly GCF_004193775.1). Classification (NCBI taxonomy): domain Eukaryota; kingdom Viridiplantae; phylum Streptophyta; class Magnoliopsida; order Fabales; family Fabaceae; genus Glycine; species Glycine soja. Next base: position 41,864,430 of record NC_041002.1, read on the forward strand.
GTAAACAGTGGCTGTTAGACCTTGAACTAACACTATTTTAGTGGATTTCCTCCCTGGCTTGGTAGCCCCCAGATGTAGGTGAGGTTGCACCGAACTGGGTTAACAATTCTCTTGTGTTATCTTCTTGTTTAAACTGTACACACTGTCAAATATAATCTGCATGTTCTGAAGCGTGATGTCGTGACATCCTGTACGACATCTGTCCCCAGTATCAGAATTTCAGTCTTCTCCATATCCTCCGATGCCATCTTTATTTGATTGTAACCCAAGTGCCCGTCCATGAAGGAAAACAAAGCAAAATTGGCAGTGTTGTCCACAAGGACGTCGATGTGTGGTAGGGGAAAATCATCCTTTGGACTAGCTCGGTTTAGATCCCGATAGTCCATGCATATACGTACCTTCCTATCTTTCTTAGGAACTGGCACAATATTGGCCACCCATTCGAGGTATCAAGCCACGGCTAAAAAGCCAGCGTGGAACTGCTTTTTCACCTTCTTCTTAATCTTTAAGGATATTTCGGGCTTCATCCTTCATAGTTTTTGTTTTATTAGGGAACAACCGGGATTCAGTGGCAACCGATGTTGTACAATGTCCGGGTTCAAGCTGGGCATATCTTGGTAAGACCAAGCGAAGATGTATCGGTAGCTTCGTAGCAAAACTACCAATTCATCTCGGACCGGTGTAGTCATGCCTGTACCAACCTTTATCTCTTTCCTTCTTTGCCAACACCCAAGTTCATGATTTTCGTCTCTTCTTGGTGTGGCTTCGTTTCTCGGTCTTCCTGAGCGACCATCCTTTCTAGCTTCGGGGAAAACCCTGCATCCTCATCCTCTCCATCCTTGGCTTGGCTCGCTATTCATTCAAAATCGACGTTAGGGTCCTCGGTATTAGTACCTTCACAGGACTCATCGTCGGATCTGTACCGTTTAATCGCAATAGAAATAAACATGCAGATGAATGAGAATGGGTGAAGGTGCAAGAACAAATGAAGGAAAGATCTTATATTATATATCTTGATAACAAAAAGACATACCGCCCTAACAGGGAGAAAACCCCAAAGCCTAGGCCCAACTATAGGGATAAAACTAACGAATTACATTAAGCTCGCCACGAAAACTTTGGGTCGCTCAACAACTTGCCAGTTTCCTAATTGGTAATCAGGAAGGCATGAATGTACTCAATTTGAATGCTCCTGGGGGGCTTCATCGTGTATCATGGCGACTTGCTCTTCACACCTCCAGCCCGTACTCATGAAGCTCTTGCTAATGTGACATGGAGGGGCTTCTTTCACTTGTGGCCTTTGCTGTTAGCCCATGCTCCTACTTCTCCTTTCTAGGATGCTTCTTCTTACATTAGCACGCGTGAGCCTATAGCCTAGCCCAAACCTCCCACGGTTTTCCTTGAATTCCACCAAACTGGCCATACCATCATTGTTCTTTCCTAAGCCCATTCTGGGCTCATATTAATGACCTAACATCACGCGGACTACCATCATCGCAGCATCAGACATGCGGGGTCGCATCTGGAGGGATTCCAGATAAGCATTGCTCACCACCTCAAAGTACTGAAAAGCCGTCTCCAAGGATTCTTCTGCGGCTTCAACATACGGCATAGAAGAAGGGCAGCTTACTAAAATGTCCTCTTCCCTTGAGACAATGACCAAACGCCCTTCCACCATGAACTTCAATTTTTGGTGGAGCGTTGAAGGGACCACCCCAACCGAGTGAATCCAAGGTCGGCCCAAAAGACAGTTGTAGGTCGGATTGATATCCATCACTTTGGAATGTGACTTGGCAAGCGTGGGGTCTAATTAGGATTGGGAGGTCAATCTCCCTTATAACGTTTCTGTGGGTGTCGTCAAAAGCCCGCATAGCATGGAGCTTCGCCTCAGGTGAGAGGCGTTGAATGGTGGTTTAGCTAACGTGCTTTTGGGCATTACGTTGAGTGATGAGCCATTGTCAATGAGCACCTTGGCCACAATGTGATCCATACACTTGACAGACACGTGTAGGGCCCTATTGTGCCCTCGCCGCTCGTCAGGGATCTCCTCCTCGACGAAGGTGAGGTAGTTATTAGCCATAATATTATTGATGATGCCCTCGAAGCCTTCCACGGAGATATCTTGGGCCACATGGGCTACATTCAAAACTTTAACCAGCAATGCCCGGTGAGGTTCAAAACTCATGAGCAACTCTAACAGAGAGACCCTAGCCAGGGTCTTGTTGAGTTGCTCAATCACTTTGAACTCACTCTGTTGAATGATTCAGAGAAACTCGTTGGCCTCTTCCATGGACATTTTCTTTCCGCTGAAGTCTCCTCCTTTCTCCGCGAATCTCTCGGCTGGAACGTCCTCCTCCAGAGTGCGGCTTGCTTCACTGGTTTCTTTCGTGACCACCTTCGCTTTCCCTTTGGCATCCGTGGGTCGCCCCGATGGGTTAGGCGCTATGAAGAGACAACTGCTACGGGTCACACCACTTAGGTCGGTGATGTGGTAATTTTGGCGAAAAGTAAGTCAATGCTAGTGGCCTCCTTTTTCTTTTTGCTTGGCTTCTGAGGGGTGTACCTCCACAGGATCGCCTTGTCGCTTTGGTAAAGGAAAGGGACAGGTTTTCTACCCGAGATAGGTTGAGAACCTTGGGGTTTCTGGGAGGCCACATCCCTGGTGAAGTGTATCACCAAAGGCTTGGGTTTAGCAGGGCTTTCTTTGTCCGCCAACTACATTCACACGTGTTGTTCTCCCTTGTTCCCTTCACCGATCTCAAACCGGCCTTGGTCCATCAATTGTTGTAACAGCTCCTCCATCGTCGAACATGTTTCCATGTCATGTGATGCACTCGAATGCATCAAACAGGAGTCCCCTTTATGCCCATCAAAGGAAACCATGCCCGCCTCTTGCAAAGCTCCAAAGATAAACCTTCTTGAGGTTATCATGTCCTTTATTTGCTTGGGCCTCTGCAGCACGCATGCCTCTATCGCATTTACTGCCGGTCCCCCATGGTTGGTGAGCGGATTTGTCTTCACATTTGGGCCATCTTCTTGGAAGGTTAGTCACCCTGCATCAATCAAGCTTTGCACTTTATGCTTGAGGGCCACACACTGCTCGATCAAATGCCCCAAAGTACCTCTGTGATACGCACAGGTCACGTCAGGGTTATACCACCTCGGGAAAGGAGACTGGTAGATTCTTCCAGGGGTCACCACCGTAAACTGGTTGGCGATTAAAGAAGGCAACAAGTCCCCTTATGACATCAGAATCGATGCGAACTACAGAAGCTTCTTCACTTGAGGGTTCCTCCCCGGATTGGAACTTGTGCCAGGATTGAAATCACCGGCGAGACGAGGCCTTCCAGGAACCGGGGCTTGAGTGGGGGCTCTTTATGGTGGGGCAGATGTCCTTTGTTGGACGGGTGCCGACTTGGAGGGGTTTCCGGCACGAGTCGAAAAGCTCGGATGGTGCTAAGCATACTGATGAGTATCATGAGGGGTTGATTGGGGTTTTGGCCAAGCAGGAGCTGAGGTCATGACATGAGCATCCCCTTCTTTTCTTTTTGCCCCGGCCAGCCCAGACCTTCTGTTGCTTGTGCTGGCAGGGGAGACATTGTCAAAATTCCCCTTTTTAGGCCTACCTCGATCCTCTCGCTCGTGAATACTAGATCCGCAAAGCTAGAGGGCATGTAGCCTACTAACTTTTCATAGTAGAACACTAGGAGTGTGTCCACTATCATGGTGATCATCTCCCTTTCCATCATGGGAGGTTCTACCTGAGCCACCAAATCCCTCTATGTCTGGGCGTACTCTTTGAAAGATTCATGCTTCCTTTTGCATATGTTCTGAAGCTGCATTCTATCCGGAGCAATATCAACATTTATTGATACTGCCTAACGAAGGCGACCATTAGGTCCTTCCAAGAATGGATCCGGGAGGGTTCCAAGCTAGTGTACCAGGTGTTCGCCACCCCGACAAAGCTGTCTTGGAAAAAGTGCACGAGCAACTTCTCACCCTTGAATATGCCCCCATCTTTCGGCAATACATTTTTAGCAAGGCTTACACTCAAGATTGAAGGTGTAGACTTTTGATGAACCTTCGCTCCAGTTGCTAGACTTGAGGCCATCAGATTTTACTTGGTGTAGCTTGCATCCTCAAATTCAAGCTGTACCAGATGGTGATGAAGAGCGCGTTCTGAATGGATACCTGAATGAAGAAGCCTATGTGGAGCAGCCAAAGATTTATAGATCCAACTCATCCAGATCATGTATACAGGCTCAAGAAGAAGGCTCTCTATGGATTGAAGCAAGCTCCAAGAGCTTGGTATGAAAGGCTAACAGAGTTCCTTACTCGGCAAGGTGTATAGGAAGGGAGAATTGACAGACTCTCTTTGCCAAAACAAGATGCTGAAAACTTGATGATAGCACAGATATATGTTGATGACATTGTGTTTGGAGGGATGTCGAAATGAGATGCTTCGACATTTTGTCCAAAACAGATGCAATCTGAATTTGAGATGAGTCTTGTTGGAGAGCTGACTTATTTTCTGGGACTTCAAGTGAAGCAGATGGAAGACTCCATATTCCTCTCACAAAGCAAGTATGCAAAGAAACATTGTCAAGAATTGGATGGAGAATGCCAGCCATAAAAGAACACCTGCACCTACTCACTGAAGCTGTCAAAAAGATGAAGCTGGCACCAGTGTTGATCAAAGTCTGACAGAAGCATGATTGGAGCCTACTATATTTAACAGCTAGACAGACCTGACATCACCTATGCAGTAGGTGTTTGTGCAAGATATCAAGCCAATCCAAGAAAGTCACTTGAATCAAGTAAAGAGAATTCTGAAATATGTAAATGGCACCAGTGACTATTGGATTATGTACTGTCATTGTTCAGATTCAATGCTGTGTGGTATTGTGATGCTGATTTTGGCTGGAAATGCAGATGACAGAAAAAAGCAACTTCAGTGGATGCTTCTATCTGGGCAACAATCTTATTTCATGGTTCAGCAAAGAAGCAGAACGTGTTCCCTATCTACTCGCAGAAGCAGAGTATATTTGCAGCAGGAAGCAGCTGTTCACAACTAGTTTGGATGAAGCAGATGCTCAAAAGAGTACAATGTCGAACAAGATTGTCATGACATTATACTTGTGACAACTTGAGTCCTATTAATATTCTAAAAAATCCTGTGCAGCACAGCAGAACCAAGCACATTGACAATTAGAACATCACTATATCAGAGAGCTTGTTGATGATAAATTATCACACTGGAGCATGTTGACATGAGGAACAAATAGCAGATATTTTCACAAAGCATTGGATGCAAATCAAGTTTGAAAAACTGAGGGGCAAGCTGGGCATTTGTTGCTAGAAGACTTATAGCAATTACTTCTATTTGAATGTGCTCAAACGTTAATAGCACATTCATTACTGGGCCGAAACAGATTTGACCGTTGCTTCACATTTCCCTCTATATTCTGCATTCAAATTTACATTTTAGTGGTAATCTCGTTTTCGGCATTCCACAACAGCTCTCAGATTTCACGAACCATTTCAAAAGCTCTGCTTCTCCATGGCTACTTCACCAAAAAATACTGCAGCTCCTAGTTCACCTCGTTCCATCATCTCCGCACCAGGGAACAACCTGAACTCAACATCCAACCCATACAAATAATTCCTGGTCAAGCCCCTGTCCTCGAGAAACTGGTCCCAAACGACAACAGGGAGTAAAGACTGCTGAAAACCTAGCCCTGCAACAAGTCCTAGGGAAGTAGAACCCGGAGATGGATAAGAAGATCCGCAGTATTGTGAGTAACATTCTGAAAAATGCTTCTGTGCCTGATGCTGATGAAGATGTTCCAACATCCTCCACCCTGAATGTTTCTGTGCTGTGATGTTGATAAAGATGTTCCAACATCTTCCGCCTCCAAATGCTTGAAGCCCTTCCTTCACCCAGTGAGAGGATCAACAGAAGAAGAGGATCAAGCCTCAGAGGAAACCCCTGCACCAAGGGCACCAGAACCTGCTCCAGGTTGATCTCATTGACCTTTGAAGAGGTAGAATCTGATGAGGAAACCCATGCCAACAAGTTGGCACCTGGGCATTGCAGAAAAGACTACAAAACAGAAAGGGAAAAACCCCCATCAAGAGGCTGGAAACGAATCAAAACTATGGCCCAGAAGAAGAGCACTCCAATCACTCCTACCACATCCAGAAGGAGCAAGGTTGCAATCCCCTCCAAGAAGAGGAAAGAAATTTCCTCATGCCGATTCTGATGATGATGTCGAACTAGATGTCTCGACATCAAAGGGCCAGAGAAATCTGGGGAGAAAGGTGCCTGGAAATGTTCCTGATGCACCATTTGGACAACATCTCTTTCCAACTCCATTGCAATGTTGAAAAGTGGAAATATGTGTATCAACGCAGACTTGCGGTGAAAGAGACTGGGAAGAGATGCCTTGGATTGCAAGAGGACCATGGACCTCATCAAGCAGCAGGACTGATGAAAAACTGTCACCAAGTTGGGAGATTGCTATGAAAGTCTAGTCAGGAAATTGTCAACATTCCCTCTGACATAACAAACAGAAAGAGTGATGAGTATCAAAAAGTATTTGTCAGCAGGAAAATGTGTTAGATTCTCCCCTGCCTGTGATCAACAAATACCTGGACAGGACCAACAGATGGAGTGGTGATATTGCTGTCTCTGAACATCAAATTGCCAAGGAAATCACTGCCAACAAGTCCAGCATTGCAAAGAAAGGGAAGCTGTCTGTAGGGAGCTAAGTGTGAAATATGCAATCCTGCACAGGATTGGAGCCGCAAACTGTGGTTACCCACTAATCATACATCCACTGTTGCTACAGGTTTGGGTAAATTTCTGTATGCTGTTGGAACCAAGTCCAAATTTAATTTTGGAAACTATATATTTGATCAAACTGTTAAGCATTCAGAATCCTTTGCTGTCAAATTACCCATTGCTTCCCAACTGTATTGTGTGGCATTATGTTGAGTCAACATTCCCAATATTTTTAAACTACACTGACTCTGTGATGAAGAGAGAATCTCCTCATCCCTGCATTACAAATTGTTTTGAGGGGACACATGTCCCAGACATTGTCTCGACATCAGGAAAGCTGCTGCCTCAGGTGCTGTGTCCAAGGATACTCTGATTGCTGAACTCAAGACACATGCAAGGTGCTGAAGCAACCATCAAAGCCACCACAGAGAAGAGATGGAGCTGGAACGCCTGATCAAGGCTCTCAGACAGTGCATTGATGATGGAGAAGCAGCTGAGGAAGAAGAAGCAGCTGAGAAGAAGAAGAAGCTGCTGAGGAAGAGGAAGATGCGGCAGAGCATACAGAATCAGATGATGATTCTGAAGCACCCCATGATCATCAGACCTTTATATTTTTTGCCTTTTTACTAGCTATAGGGGCATGTCCCTTTGAACAATTGTTACTATGGGTCTGTAATATTGCAACCTTAATTCATGCATTCTACTTTTGTCAAATTCTGTCTAAAAAGGGGAGTAATAGTATTATGCTGCATTAGCATGCATTTGAGTAGTAAGGACACTATGTATGCAATAGTAGTATTATGCATGATTGATACGATGTATGGCAGTAGGAAACATGCACATATTCATGATTTTGAGGGGGAGTTTGTATGAATATGATCTTGAGGGGGAACTGCTGCTGCTGAGATGACTGAGTAAGCTACTAGAAGCTGATAGAAGATGCTGCAGTAAGAGCATGAAGACAGGGGAGCAGAAAGCTGATGTTCACAAAAGAGATGTCTTGACATCCTGGAAAGACTAGTAGCTGATAGGAAGATTGCTGCAGTAAGTAATGAAGAACAGGGGAGCAGAAGCAGAAAGCTGATGTCACGTGAAGTCTGACATCCTGGAAACGATTTGCAACTTACCAATTCCGCTGTGCTTGATTACTCTGATAATGAAAGTTGCGATCCCACTTGCATTAACTGCTCGTACCTGCTCAGGAAGTGTCTAAGTATGTTTAGACAAAATTTGCCAAAGGGGGAGATTGTTAGTGCTATAGCTCTACTGGCTTTAAAAAGATTGGCTAAGATTTTGTTAAAACATAAGCACTTAGACAATGAAAGAAAGCTGGAGTTGCTGCACATGATGTCCAACGTTATGTCAAAAATAAGATCGGGCTGCACAATGCACAAGGCAAAGATGAAATGTCAAATGAAGAATTGAAGCTTGCAGGATTCACGATGTCGGATACAATGTCCAGGACATCCTGCCGAGAATACTGGAGTTGCTGTACAATGCAAGATAAAAGTCAAGTAGTGAAGCATGCAGGATCCACGATGTCGGGATACGATGTCCTGACATCCGGCCCGATAATACTGGACATATAATTCTTATATATCTTTAACAGATTATTGTGCAGTTAGCAAGAGATAAGAAGATCTATCTTTAGGAACGAATTAAAGATAATTTAAAGTTCGAATTTCAAAGGTAGAAGAGTTCGTTCAGGGATTAAAGATTAAAGATAAAAACTAAAAGATCAAACTGCATCTTTTAGATCTTTAAGTGCAGATTTTCAGGAAGAATGATAGATCCCCTCCAGCACAAGCTGTTGCAGGCCAGAAACGCACATTCTATATAATCATGGAGGCTGCACGAGTTCTGTACCAAGTCCGGGATTGAAGAGTTATTTTGTGAGTTTTGCGGACTTGAGTGTTTTGTGAGCCACCTTGATGTTACTCTAAACATCAAGTGTTGGACCTGAGTGTGTAAGAGTTGATCTCTAAGTGTGTAGAGTTGATCCTAGTGTGTGGAGTTGATCTCTATTGTTCAGAGAGCAATCTCTGGGTGTGTCTTTGATTTGATTGTAAACACGGAGTGTGAATAGAGGGAGTGAGGGGGTTCTCATATCTAAGAGTGCTCTTAGGTAGAGATTGCACGGGTAGTGGTTAGGTGAGAAGGTTGTAAACAGTGGCTGTTAGACCTTGAACTAACACTATTATTAGTGGATTTCCTCCCTGGCTTGGTAGCCCCCAGATGTAGGTGAGGTGCCACCGAACTGGGTTAACAATTCTTTGTTGTTATCTTCTTTTTAAACTGTACACACGTCAAAATAAATCGCATGTTCTGAAAGCGTGATGTCGTTGTACATCCTGTACGACATCTGTCCCCAGTATTCAGAATTTCAGTCTTCTCCAATCCTCCGATGCCATCTTTATTGATTGTAACCCAAGTGCCCGTCCATGAAGGGAAAACAAAGCAAAATTGGCAAGTGTTGTCCACAAGGACGTCGATGTGTGGTAGGGGAAAATCATCCTTTGGACTAGCTCGGTTTAGATCCCGATAGTCCATGCATATACGTACCTTCCATCTTTCTTAGGAACTGCACAATATTGGCCACCCATTCGAGTATCAAGCCACGGCTAAAAAGCCAGCGTGAACTGCTTTTTCACCTTCTTCTTAATCTTAAGGATATTTCGGGCTTCATCCTTCATAGTTTTTGTTTTATTAGGGAACAACCGCGGATTCAGTGGCAACCGATGTTGTACAATGTCCGGGTTCAAGCTGGGCATATCTTGGTAAGACCAAGCGAAGATGTATCGGTAGCTTCGTAGCAAAACTACCAATTCATCTCGACCGGTTGTATCATGCCTTACCAACCTTTATCTCTTTCCTTCTTTGCCAAACACCCAAGTTCATGATTTTCGTCTCTTCTTGGGTGGCTTCGTTTCTCGGTCTTCCTGAGCGACCATACTTTCTAGCTTCGGAAAAACCTGCTCCTCATCCTCTCCATCCTTGGCTTGGCTCGCTATTCATTCAAAATCGACTTAGGGTCCTCGGTATTAGTACCTTCACAGGACTCATCGTCGGATCTGTACCGTTTAATCGCAATAGAAAATAAACATGCAGATGAATGAGAATGGTGAAGGTGCAAGAACAAATGAAGGAAAGATCTTATATTATATATCTGATAACAAAAAGACATACCGCCCTAACAGGAGAAAAACCCCAAAGCCTAGGCTCGACTGTAGGCATAAAACTAACGAATTACATTATGCCAGCCACGAAAACTTTGGGTCGCTCAACAACTTGCCTAGTTTTCCTAATTGGTAATCAGGGAAGGCATGAATGTACTCAATTTGAATGCTCCGGGGGCTTCATCGTGTATCATGGCGACTTGCTCTCACACCTCCAGCCCTACTCATGAAGCTCTTGCTAATGTGACATGGAGGGCTCTTTCACTTGTGGCCTTTGCTGTTAGGCCCATGCTCCTACTTCTCCTTTCTAGATGCTTCTTCTTACATTAGCAGCGCGTGAGCCTATAGCCTAGCCCAAAACCTCCCGCGGTTTTCCTCAAATTCCACCAAATTGGCCACACCATCATTGTCTTTCCTAAGCCTATTCTGGCTCATATTAATGACCTAAACATCACGCGGACTACCATCATCGCAGCATCAGAACATGCGGGGTCGCATCTCTATGGACACATCATAGCTGAATGTCCCACTCATCTCAAGAAGCAGAGGAAAGGACTTTCTGTATGTCGGTCTGATAATACAGAGAGTGAACAAGAAAGTGATTCTGAAAGAGATGTAAATGCACTCATTGGGAGATTTGAATCTGCTGAAGACTCAAGTGATACAGATAGTGAAATCACTTTTGATGAGCTTGCTATATCCTATAGAAAACTATGCATCAAAAGTGAGAAGATCCTTCAGCAAGAAGCACAACTGAAGAAGGTCATTGCAGATCTGGAGGCTGAAAAGGAGGCACATGAAGAGGAGATCTCTGAGCTTAAAGGAGAAGTTGGTTTTCTGAACTCTAAACTGGAAAACATGACAAAATCAATAAAGATGCTGAATAAAGGCTCAGATACGCTTGATGAGGTGCTGCAGCTTGGAAAGAATGTTGGAAACCAGAGAGGACTTGGATTTAATCCTAAGTCTGCTGGCAGAACAACCATGACAGAATTTGTTCCTGCCAAAAACAGCACTGGAGCCACGATGTCACAACATCGGTCTCGACATCATGGAACGCAGCAGAAAAGGAGCAAAAGAAAGAAGTGGAGGTGTCACTACTGTGGCAAGTATGGTCACATAAAGCCCTTTTGCTATCATCTACATGGCCATCCACATCATGGAACTCAAAGTAGCAACAACAGAAAGAAGATGATGTGGGTTCCAAAACACAAGATTGTCAGTCTTGTTGTTCATACTTCACTTAGAGCTTCAGCTAAGGAAGATTGGTACCTAGATAGCGGCTGTTCCAGACACATGACAGGAGTTAAAGAATTCCTGGTGAACATTGAGCCCTGCTCCACTAGCTATGTGACATTTGGAGATGGCTCTAAAGGAAAGATCATTGGAATGGGAAAGCTAGTTCATGATGGACTTCCTAGTCTGAACAAAGTACTGCTGGTGAAGGGACTGACTGCAAACTTGATCAGCATCAGTCAGCTGTGTGATGAAGGATTCAATGTAAACTTCACAAAGTCAGAATGCTTGGTGACAAATGAGAAGAGTGAAGTTCTAATGAAGGGCAGCAGATCAAAGGACAACTGTTACCTATGGACACCTCAAGAAACCAGTTACTCCTCCACATGTCTATCCTCCAAAGAAGATGAAGTCAGAATATGGCATCAAGATTTGGACATCTGCACTTAAGAGGCATGAAGAAAATCATTGACAAAGGTGCTGTTAGAGGCATTCCCAATCTGAAAATAGAAGAAGGCAGAATTTGTGGTGAATGTCAGATTGGAAAGCAAGTCAAGATGTCCCACCAGAAGCTTCAACATCAGACCACTTCCAGGGTGCTGGAACTACTTCACATGGACTTGATGGGGCCTATGCAAGTTGAAAGCCTTGGAGGAAAGAGGTATGCCTATGTTGTTGTGGATGATTTCTCCAGATTTACCTGGGTCAACTTTATCAGAGAAAAATCAGACACCTTTGAAGTATTCAAGGAGTTGAGTCTAAGACTTCAAAGAGAAAAAGACTGTGTCATCAAGAGAATCAGGAGTGACCATGCAGAGAGTTTGAAAACAGCAGGTTTACTGAATTCTGCACATCTGAAGGCATCACTCATGAGTTCTCTGCAGCCATTACACCACAACAGAATGGCATAGTTGAGAGGAAAAACAGGACTTTGCAAGAGGCTGCTAGGGTCATGCTTCATGCCAAAGAACTTCCCTATAATCTCTGGGCTGAAGCCATGAACACAGCATGCTACATCCACAACAGAGTCACACTGAGAAGAGGGACTCCAACCACACTGTATGAAATCTGGAAAGGGAGGAAGCCAACTGTCAAGCACTTCCACATCTTTGGAAGTCCATGTTACATTTTGGCAGATAGAGAGCAAAGGAGAAAGATGGATCCAAGAGTGATGCAGGAATATTCCTGGGATACTCTACAAACAGCAGAGCATATAGAGTATTTAATTCCAGAACCAGAACTGTGATGGAATCCATCAATGTGGTTGTTGATGATCTAACTCCAGCAAGAAAGAAGGATGTCGAAGAAGATGTCAGAACATCGGGCGACAATGTAGCAGATACAGCTAAAAGTGCAGAAAATGCAGAAAACTCTGATTCTGCTACAGATGAATCAAACATCAACCAACCTGACAAGAGACCCTCCATTAGAATCCAGAAGATGCACCCCAAGGAGCTGATTATAGGAGATCCAAACAGAGGAGTCACTACAAGATCAAGGGAGATTGAGATTGTCTCCAACTCATGTTTTGTCTCCAAAATTGAGCCCAAGAATGTGAAAGAGGCACTGACTGATGAGTTCTGGATCAATGCTATGCAAGAAGAATTGGAGCAATTCAAAAGGAATGAAGTCTGGGAGCTAGTTCCGAGACCCGAGGGAACTAATGTGATTGGCACCAAGTGGATCTTCAAGAACAAAACCAATGAAGAAGGTGTTATAACCAGAAACAAGGCCAGACTTGTTGCTCAAGGCTACACTCAGATTGAAGGTGTAGACTTTGATGAAACCTTCGCTCCAGTTGCTAGACTTGAGTCCATCAGATTGTTACTTGGTGTAGCTTGCATCCTCAAATTCAAGCTGTACCAGATGGATGTGAAGAGCGCGTTTCTGAATGGATACCTGAATGAAGAAGCCTATGTGGAGCAGCCAAAGGGATTTATAGATCCAACTCATCCAGATCATGTATACAGGCTCAAGAAGGCTCTCTATGGATTGAAGCAAGCTCCAAGAGCTTGGTATGAAAGGCTAACAGAGTTCCTTACTCGGCAAGGGTATAGGAAGGGAGGAATTGACAAGACTCTCTTTGCCAAACAAGATGCTGAAAACTTGATGATAGCACAGATATATGTTGATGACATTGTGTTTGGAGGGATGTCGAATGAGATGCTTCGACATTTTGTCCAACAGATGCAATCTGAATTTGAGATGAGTCTTGTTGGAGAGCTGACTTATTTTCTGGGACTTCAAGTGAAGCAGATGGAAGACTCCATATTCCTCTCACAAAGCAAGTATGCAAAGAACATTGTCAAGAAGTTTGGGATGGAGAATGCCAGCCATAAAAGAACACCTGCACCTACTCACTTGAAGCTGTCAAAAGATGAAGCTGGCACCAGTGTTGATCAAAGTCTGTACAGAAGCATGATTGGGAGCTTACTATATTTAACAGCTAGCAGACCTGACATCACCTATGCAGTAGGTGTTTGTGCAAGATATCAAGCCAATCCCAAGATAAGTCACTTGAATCAAGTAAAGAGAATTCTGAAATATGTAAATGGCACCAGTGACTATGGGATTATGTACTGTCATTGTTCAGATTCAATGCTGGTTGGGTATTGTGATGCTGATTGGGCTGGAAGTGCAGATGACAGAAAAAGCACTTCAGGTGGATGCTTCTATCTGGGCAACAATCTTATTTCATGGTTCAGCAAGAAGCAGAACTGTGTGTCCCTATCTACTGCAGAAGCAGAGTATATTGCAGCAGGAAGCAGCTGTTCACAACTAGTTTGGATGAAGCAGATGCTCAAAGAGTACAATGTCGAACAAGATGTCATGACATTATACTGTGACAACTTGAGTGCTATTAATATTTCTAAAAATCCTGTGCAGCACAGCAGAACCAAGCACATTGACATTAGACATCACTATATCAGAGAGCTTGTTGATGATAAAGTTATCACACTGGAGCATGTTGACACTGAGGAACAAATAGCAGATATTTTCACAAAGGCATTGGATGCAAATCAGTTTGAAAAACTGAGGGGCAAGCTGGGCATTTGTCTGCTAGAAGACTTATAGCAATTACTTCTATTTGAATGTGCTCAAACGTTAATAGCACATTCATTACTGGGCCGAAACAGATTTGACCGTTGCTTCACATGTCCCTCTATATTCTGCATTCAAATTTACATTTTAGTGGTAATCTCGTTTTCAGCATTCCACAACAGCTCTCAGATTTTCACGAAACCATTTCAAAAGCTCTGCTTCTCCATGGCTACTTCACCAAAAGATACTGCAGCTCCTAGTTCACCCTCTGTACCATCATCTCCGCACCAGGGACAACCTGAACTCAACATCCAACCCATACAAATAATTCCTGGTCAAGCCCCTGTTCCTGAGAAACTGGTTCCCAAACGACAACAGGGAGTAAAGACTGCTGAAAACCCTAGCCCTGCAACAAGTCCTAGGGAAGTAGACCCGGAGATGGATAAGAAGATCCGCAGTATTGTGAGTAACATTCTGAAAAATGCTTCTGTGCCTGATGCTGATGAAGATGTTCCAACATCCTCCACCCTGAATGTTTCTGTGCCTGATGTTGATAAAGATGTTCCAACATCTTCCGCTCCAAATGCTGAAGCCCTTCCTTCACCCAGTGAAGAGGAATCAACAGAAGAAGAGGATCAAGCCTCAGAGGAGACCCCTGCACCAAGGGCACCAGAACCTGCTCCAGGTGATCTCATTGACCTTGAAGAGGTAGAATCTGATGAGGAACCCATTGCCAACAAGTTGGCACCTGGCATTGCAGAAAGACTACAAAACAGAAAGGGAAAAACCCCCATCAAGAGGTCTGGACGAATCAAAACTATGGCCCAGAAGAAGAGCACTCCAATCACTCCTACCACATCCAGAAGGAGCAAGGTTGCAATCCCCTCCAAGAAGAGGAAAGAAATTTCCTCATCCGATTCTGATGATGATGTCGAACTAGATGTCTCGACATCAAAGAGGGCCAAGAAATCTGGGAGAAAGGTGCCTGGAAATGTTCCTGATGCACCATTGGACAACATCTCTTTCCACTCCATTGGCAATGTTGAAAAGTGGAAATATGTGTATCAACGCAGACTTGCGGTTGAAAGAGAACTGGGAAGAGATGCCTTGGATTGCAAGGAGACCATGGACCTCATCAAGGCAGCAGGACTGATGAAAACTGTCACCAAGTTGGGAGATTGCTATGAAAGTCTAGTCAGGGAATTTATTGTCAACATTCCCTCTGACATAACAAACAGAAAGAGTGATGAGTATCAAAAAGTATTTGTCAGAGGAAAATGTGTTAGATTCTCCCCTGCTGTGATCAACAAATACCTGGACAGACCAACAGATGGAGTGGTGGATATTGCTGTCTCTGAACATCAAATTGCCAAGGAAATCACTGCCAAACAAGTCCAGCATTGGCCAAAGAAAGGGAAGCTGTCTGTAGGGAAGCTAAGTGTGAAATATGCAATCCTGCACAGGATTGGAGCCGCAAACTGGGTACCCACTAATCATACATCCACTGTTGCTACAGGTTTGGGTAAATTTCTGTATGCTGTTGGAACCAAGTCCAAATTTAATTTTGGAAACTATATATTTGATCAAACTGTTAAGCATTCAGAATCCTTTGCTGTCAAATTACCCATTGCCTTCCCAACTGTATTGTGTGGCATTATGTTGAGTCAACATCCCAATATTTTAAACTACACTGACTCTGTGATGAAGAGAGAATCTCCTCTATCCCTGCATTACAAATTGTTTGAGGGGACACATGTCCCAGACATTGTCTCGACATCAGGGAAAGCTGCTGCCTCAGGTGCTGTGTCCAAGGATACTCTGATTGCTGAACTCAAGGACACATGCAAGGTGCTGGAAGCAACCATCAAAGCCACCACAGAGAAGAAGATGGAGCTGGAACGCCTGATCAAAAGGCTCTCAGACAGTGGCATTGATGATGGAGAAGCAGCTGAGGAAGAAGAAGCAGCTGAGGAAGAAGAAGAAGCTGCTGAGGAAGAGGAAGATGCAGCAGAGCATACAGAATCAGATGATGATTCTGAAGCCACCCCATGATCATCAGACCTTTATATTTTTTGCTTTTTACTAGCTATAGGGGCATGTCCCTTTGAACAATTGGTTACTATGGGTCTGTAATATTTGCACCTTAAGTTCATGCATTCTACTTTTGTCAAATTCTGTCTAAAAAGGGGGAGTAATAGTATTATGCTTGCTATTATGCATGATTTTGAGTAGTAGGACACTATGTATGCAATAGTAGTATTATGCATGATTGATACGATGTATGGCAGTAGGAAACATGCATGATTCATGATTTTGAGGGGGAGTTGTATGAATATGATCTTGAGGGGGAGACTGCTGCTGCTGAGGATGACTGATGTAAGCTACTAGAAGCTGATAGAAGATGCTGCAGTAAGAGCATGAAGACAGGGGGAGCAGAAAGCTGATGTCACAAGAGATGTCTTGACATCCTGGAAAGACTAGTAGCTGATAGAAGATGCTGCAGTAAGTATGAAGACAGGGGGAGCAGAAGCAGAAAGCTGATGTCACGTGAGATGTCTTGACATCCTGGAAACGATTTGCAACTTACCAATTCCGCTGTGCTTGATTACTCTGATAATGAAAGTTGCTGATCCCACTTGCATAACTGCTCGTACCTGCTCAGGAAGTGTCTAAGTATGTTTTAGACAAAATTTGCCAAAGGGGGAGATTGTTAGTGCTTAGCTCTACTGAGCTTTAAAAAGATTGGCTAAGATTTTGTTAAAACATAAGCACTTAGACAATGAAAGAAAGCTGGAGTTGCTGCACATGATGTCCAACGTTATGTCAAAGAATAAGATCGGGCTGCACAATGCACAAGGCAAGATGAAATGTCAAATGAAGAATTGAAGCTGCAGGATTCACGATGTCGGATACAATGTCCAGGACATCCTGCCCGAGAATACTGGAGTTGCTGTACAATGCAAGATAAAAGTCAAGTAGTGAAGCTGCAGGATCCACGATGTCGGATACGATGTCCTGACATCCGGCCCGATAATACTGGACATATAATTCTGTTATATCTTTAACAGATTATTGTGCAGTTAGCAAGAGATAAGAAGATCTATCTTTAGGAACGAATTAAAAGATAATTAAAGTTCGAATTTCAAAGTAGAAGAGTTCGTTCAGGGATTAAAGATTAAAGATAAAAACTAAAAGATCAAACTGCATCTTTTAGATCTTTAAGTGCAGATTTTCAGGAAGAATGATAGATCTCCTCCAGCACAAGCTGTTGCAGCCCAGAAACGCACATTGC
This sequence comes from Glycine soja, assembly GCF_004193775.1. NCBI lineage: Eukaryota > Viridiplantae > Streptophyta > Magnoliopsida > Fabales > Fabaceae > Glycine > Glycine soja. The sequence goes on from NC_041002.1 coordinate 41,881,960, forward strand.
TATATAATCATGGAGGCTGCACGAGTTCTGTACCAAGTCCGGGATTGAAGAGTTATTTTGTGAGTTTTGGGACTTGAGTGTTTTGTGAGCCACCTTGATGTTACTCTAACATCAAGTGTTGGACCTGAGTGTGTAGAGTTGATCTCTAGTGTGTAGAGTTGATCTCTAGTGTGTGGAGTTGATCTCTATTGTTCAGAGAGCAATCTCTGGTGTGTCTTTGATTTGATTGTAAACACGGGAGTGTGAGTGAGAGGGAGTGAGCGGGGTTCTCATATCTAAGAGTGGCTCTTAGGTAGAGATTGCACGGGTAGTGGTTAGGTGAGAAGGTTGTAAACAGTGGCTGTTAGACCTTGAACTAACACTATTTTAGTGGATTTCCTCCCTGGCTTGGTAGCCCCCAGATGTAGGTGAGGTTGCACCGAACTGGGTTAACAATTCTCTTGTGTTATCTTCTTGTTTAAACTGTACACACTGTCAAATATAATCTGCATGTTCTGAAGCGTGATGTCGTGACATCCTGTACGACATCTGTCCCCAGTATCAGAATTTCAGTCTTCTCCATATCCTCCGATGCCATCTTTATTTGATTGTAACCCAAGTGCCCGTCCATGAAGGAAAACAAAGCAAAATTGGCAGTGTTGTCCACAAGGACGTCGATGTGTGGTAGGGGAAAATCATCCTTTGGACTAGCTCGGTTTAGATCCCGATAGTCCATGCATATACGTACCTTCCTATCTTTCTTAGGAACTGGCACAATATTGGCCACCCATTCGAGGTATCAAGCCACGGCTAAAAAGCCAGCGTGGAACTGCTTTTTCACCTTCTTCTTAATCTTTAAGGATATTTCGGGCTTCATCCTTCATAGTTTTTGTTTTATTAGGGAACAACCGGGATTCAGTGGCAACCGATGTTGTACAATGTCCGGGTTCAAGCTGGGCATATCTTGGTAAGACCAAGCGAAGATGTATCGGTAGCTTCGTAGCAAAACTACCAATTCATCTCGGACCGGTGTAGTCATGCCTGTACCAACCTTTATCTCTTTCCTTCTTTGCCAACACCCAAGTTCATGATTTTCGTCTCTTCTTGGTGTGGCTTCGTTTCTCGGTCTTCCTGAGCGACCATCCTTTCTAGCTTCGGGGAAAACCCTGCATCCTCATCCTCTCCATCCTTGGCTTGGCTCGCTATTCATTCAAAATCGACGTTAGGGTCCTCGGTATTAGTACCTTCACAGGACTCATCGTCGGATCTGTACCGTTTAATCGCAATAGAAATAAACATGCAGATGAATGAGAATGGGTGAAGGTGCAAGAACAAATGAAGGAAAGATCTTATATTATATATCTTGATAACAAAAAGACATACCGCCCTAACAGGGAGAAAACCCCAAAGCCTAGGCTCGACTGTAGGGATAAAACTAACGAATTACATTATGCCAGCCACGAAAACTTTGGGTCGCTCAACAACTTGCTAGTTTCCTAATTGGTAATCAGGAAGGCATGAATGTACTCAATTTGAATGCTCCTGGGGGGCTTCATCGTGTATCATGGCGACTTGCTCTTCACACCTCCAGCCCGTACTCATGAAGCTCTTGCTAATGTGACATGGAGGGGCTTCTTTCACTTGTGGCCTTTGCTGTTAGCCCATGCTCCTACTTCTCCTTTCTAGGATGCTTCTTCTTACATTAGCACGCGTGAGCCTATAGCCTAGCCCAAACCTCCCGCGGTTTTCCTCAAATTCCACCAAATTGGCCACACCATCATTGTTCTTTCCTAAGCCTATTCTGGGCTCATATTAATGACCTAACATCACGCGGACTACCATCATCGCAGCATCAGACATGCGGGGTCGCATCTGGAGGGATTCCAGATAAGCATTGCTCACCACCTCAAAGTACTGAAAAGCCGTCTCCAAGGATTCTTCTGCGGCTTCAACATACGGCATAGAAGAAGGGCAGCTTACTAAAATGTCCTCTTCCCTTGAGACAATGACCAAACGCCCTTCCACCATGAACTTCAATTTTTGGTGGAGCGTTGAAGGGACCACCCCAACCGAGTGAATCCAAGGTCGGCCCAAAAGACATTTGTAGGCAAGATTGATATCCATCACTTGAAATGTGACTTGGCAAGCGTCGGGTCCAATTTGGATTGGGAGGTCAATCTCCCCTATAACGTTTCGGGGGGTGCCGTCAAAAGCCCACACTAGCATGGAGCTTCGCCTCAGGTGAGAGGCGTTGAATGGTGGTTTAGCTAACGTGCTTTTGGGCATTACGTTGAGTGATGAGCCATTGTCAATGAGCACCTTGGCCACAATGTGATCCATACACTTGACAGACACGTGTAGGGCCCTATTGTGCCCTCGCCGCTCGTCAGGGATCTCCTCCTCGACGAAGGTGAGGTAGTTATTAGCCATAATATTATTGATGATGCCCTCGAAGCCTTCCACGGAGATATCTTGGGCCACATGGGCTACATTCAAAACTTTAACCAGCAATGCCCGGTGAGGTTCAAAACTCATGAGCAACTCTAACAGAGAGACCCTAGCCGGGGTCTTGTTGAGTTACTCAATCACTTTGAACTCACTCTATTGAATGATCCGGAAGAACTCGTTGGCCTCTTCCATGGACACTTTCTTTCCGCTGAAGTCTCCTCCTTTCTCCGCGAATCTCTCGGCTGGAACGTCCTCCTCCAGAGTGCGGCTTGCTTCACTGGTTTCTTTCGTGACCACCTTCGCTTTCCCTTTGGCATCCGTGGGTCGCCCCGATGGGTTAGGCGCTATGAAGAGACAACTGCTACGGGTCACACCACTTAGGTCGGTGATGTTGGTAATTTTGGCGAAAAGTAAGTCAATGCTAGTGGCCTCCTTTTTCTTTTTGCTTGGCTTCTGAGGGGTGTACCTCCACAGGATCGCCTTGTCGCTTTGGTAAAGGAAAGGGACAGGTTTTCTACCCGAGATAGGTTGAGAACCTTGGGGTTTCTGGGAGGCCACATCCCTGGTGAAGTGTATCACCAAAGGCTTGGGTTTAGCAGGGCTTTCTTTGTCCGCCAACTACATTCACACGTGTTGTTCTCCCTTGTTCCCTTCACCGATCTCAAACCGGCCTTGGTCCATCAATTGTTGTAACAGCTCCTCCATCGTCGAACATGTTTCCATGTCATGTGATGCACTCGAATGCATCAAACAGGAGTCCCCTTTATGCCCATCAAAGGAAACCATGCCCGCCTCTTGCAAAGCTCCAAAGATAAACCTTCTTGAGGTTATCATGTCCTTTATTTGCTTGGGCCTCTGCAGCACGCATGCCTCTATCGCATTTACTGCCGGTCCCCCATGGTTGGTGAGCGGATTTGTCTTCACATTTGGGCCATCTTCTTGGAAGGTTAGTCACCCTGCATCAATCAAGCTTTGCACTTTATGCTTGAGGGCCACACACTGCTCGATCAAATGCCCCAAAGTACCTCTGTGATACGCACAGGTCACGTCAGGGTTATACCACCTCGGGAAAGGAGACTGGTAGATTCTTCCAGGGGTCACCACCGTAAACTGGTTGGCGATTAAAGAAGGCAACAAGTCCCCTTATGACATCAGAATCGATGCGAACTACAGAAGCTTCTTCACTTGAGGGTTCCTCCCCGGATTGGAACTTGTGCCAGGATTGAAATCACCGGCGAGACGAGGCCTTCCAGGAACCGGGGCTTGAGTGGGGGCTCTTTATGGTGGGGCAGATGTCCTTTGTTGGACGGGTGCCGACTTGGAGGGGTTTCCGGCACGAGTCGAAAAGCTCGGATGGTGCTAAGCATACTGATGAGTATCATGAGGGGTTGATTGGGGTTTTGGCCAAGCAGGAGCTGAGGTCATGACATGAGCATCCCCTTCTTTTCTTTTTGCCCCGGCCAGCCCAGACCTTCTGTTGCTTGTGCTGGCAGGGGAGACATTGTCAAAATTCCCCTTTTTAGGCCTACCTCGATCCTCTCGCTCGTGAATACTAGATCCGCAAAGCTAGAGGGCATGTAGCCTACTAACTTTTCATAGTAGAACACTAGGAGTGTGTCCACTATCATGGTGATCATCTCCCTTTCCATCATGGGAGGTTCTACCTGAGCCACCAAATCCCTCTATGTCTGGGCGTACTCTTTGAAAGATTCATGCTTCCTTTTGCATATGTTCTGAAGCTGCATTCTATCCGGAGCAATATCAACATTGTATTGATACTGCCTAACGAAGGCGACCATTAGGTCCTTCCAAGAATGGATCCGGGAGGGTTCCAAGCTAGTGTACCAGGTGTTCGCCACCCCGACAAAGCTGTCTTGGAAAAAGTGCACGAGCAACTTCTCATCCCTTGAATATGCCCCCATCTTTCGGCAATACATTTTTAGATGATTTTTGGGGCAAGTGGTCCCCTTGTATATGTCGAAATCCGGTACTTTGAGTTTGGGACGAATGACGACATCCGGTACCAAACATAAGTCGGTCATATCAGCAAAAGGGTAATCCCCGGACCCTTTGACTGCTCTCAATCTCTCTTCGATGAGATCGAGCTTTCCTTTTCCCTCCACTGTTGAAGGTGGTCCCCCTATAGAGAAATGTAGTGGTTGTATCGGGCGGGGTTGAGAGTCTCCCGCAGCATTAGGCTAAGGCATGGTGTGGAATGTCGGCCCCTCAGCTGTGAGTAGGGGGTATAAGTCGACGTCAACTTGGGCACGCTCCCAGGGCTTTGCGCGAGCGCCCCCTATAGGCTGGGGAAGTTGACCTTTAAAGGTTACAGGAAAAGCATGATCCATATTCTCATGCATGGTGGGCGGTGTGAAATTGGGGGATAAGCCATAGGGGTAGGCATTTCTATTATACCCTAGATGTGGGTCGCCAGTGCTCCCCAATATCTCTCCTCCTCGTCCCCCCACATCTGGGGCGAGTTAGTGTGCTTGATTCGTCGCAGTTGGAAGAATCGGATCTGCTTCAACGGCGGTGCTGGCAGCGGCAGCCGCGACTGCGTTACTTTGTATTAATCTTCTCATGCTTAGCATGGCTTCCATCATGGAAGCCATTTGATCTTTCAGGGCCGACATATCAGCCTTCATCTGTTCTTGCACCTTGTCAACGTCACCCATGACTTTAGTCTTAGACCGGGTACGATAGGGGTGCTTTGGAGCGCGTTTAGTTATGGTGTTACTTCCTAGAGGAACAAAATGCGGTGAGTAATGCAACAAAAACTAAACATGAATGCATGCTAAAGATAAGTTGCCGAAGTATTGGATTCATACAGAGTTTTAAACACAGAATTAAATCAACCTCATTTTATTAGGGAACAAAAGGGTTTATCTAACCAAAATCAAAGCGACAATACAATTTCCTTAGCGACTCCTAATTATGTGGGCCATCAGATCAATCATGTCTTGGCAATAATTGAGGAGCCCGTAAACCTCCTCGGGGGCTGAGTACACATCCGCCATTGCCTTGGCCTTGGCTAGCAGTGGGGGAAGCTCTTGACTCCCATTCAAAGTAAAGGTGAGCCTGTCCGTCCACATCATTGCTTCTTTGTTCAATGAATCCATCACCTTTTCCCTAGCTTCCTTTTCTGCTTGCAGGACTGACATCTAGGCGTACTCGTCCTCTAGCCTTTGCTCATGAGTCACTGCTAGGCTTAGCTTTTCCTTGTACTGGTCGATGATGGCCCACATACATTCTTTGGTCTTGCTTAACTACTCGGACAAGCATCTTTTCGACCAATGGCACGCCTTTAACTCGTCTTTCAGGATCATGCCTTTGACTCGTGACTGATCCTTTTTGGCTCTTAGGAGCCTAAGTTCACTGTTGCTGCCCCACAAAGCTCCCCGGAACTTGTTTCGGTCGTGTTCTTCCTTTCGGGCCCTCTTGGTTTCTCGTTCCAAGGCTTCAGCAGTGGCCATATTGATGTCCGTTAGTTCATCGTACTCTTTCCAGACTTTGATGGCCATTGACTTGAAATTCTCTTTGACTACTTGGGCTCTTTCAAGTTTCGCCTTTAGGGTTTGCACTTCCTCACTCTCCTCCAGAGTTTCAACCTCTTCCTCTCTTGCAGCTTTTAGCTTTGGGAGCCAATCCAACTTTTGCGTTCGAACTCTCAGCCACTTATGATAGCCACCGGCGATCCCGTTGCTGCTCCCCCTAAGCTCCTTATCTTTACTTTGCACTGCACCCCATGCCTTTTGGACTTCTTGAAGCACTCTCGCATTGGGGTCACTGAAACCCCAGGCAATGAAAGGTGTGATGCTTTCCTCCGATGGCGCTCCTCTCATGGGGTAGCCAAGTTGTCTTATGGCGAGGACGGGATTGTAATTGATACAACCCCTTGTTCCCATTAAGGGAACATTTGGAAATCCTTCGCATGAGGACAATACCCTGGTTCTTCCCTCCTTCCAATGGGGAAACCAATTAATGGATGCCCCTACCATGCTAGCCAAGAGTTACTCCCAGTTCGCCTTTCCTTTCTCGGTGCATAAGAAGTGACCTTGTAATAGACAGGTGAGCCTACTTTCTTGGCGAAAAAGGTGCGAGACAAGCCACACATAGAGAGATGGTGTACAACAAACAATTCTTGCACCGCTCTTTTTACATCTTCGGTCGAACATGTCATAGACATCGGCCAAAATAGCGATGACCGGGCTTTCCTTGGTATGGTGATAAGCAAGGAAGGCATCAATTGCTGCTAGGTCCACTAATCCCTCCACATTTGGGAAGAGGACGACACCAAATATCAACAGGGCGAAGACGCAATAAATGAGGCCTATTCATCTTGATTTGCCAATGCCTTTTCCTTTCCCTCCAAATGCTTCCTTGGTATTCCAACTACCCCATTCCTATTTTGCTTCACATGGTCCAACTCTTGTACCAAGATTTTAACTACCCTTGCTACTCTTGCCATAGAGAGATAGAACCTTGATAAGAGATATGGCTTTCTTCCTCCGAGCGGACATCCCAGGATTTCTTCAAATTCTTCCACAGTTGGTACTAGCTGGAAGTCCCCAAACGTGAAGCACCTTAGGGGCTGGTCATAATATTGAGTAAGGGAGGCAATTGCTTCCACAGAGACTTCTATTGTAGCTAGGTCCCAAATCTTCCCATATGTCTTGTGGAAGACTTGACATTGGAGCTGACCCATCAATTGCCCCAATTCTCGCAAACTGGCAACCTCTAAGCTTTTGATTTTGACTTGATAGAACCTTTTCTTAAGCAGAGGTGTTTGATTTGATCCCATGTTTATGGTTAAAAAGTTATATTTGAATCAATACTTTGATATCCTATCATGGAGGAAAATAGGATGAATGCATGAAGGGATGCTTATGCTATGCATGACACAAATGCATTTCACGAACACGAGAGCCCGGAAGATCATCTTTTCTTACTTGCAACATTTGGCAGCGCGGTGCCCCATGTATGCATTTAAGAAGGTGATGCGGACCTTCCGACTTCCTGTGACAAAATGACAAAACCAAACGCAACGCATGCGTGATGATGCAATACAGACATAAAGGCGTAAAAGCGCATGGTTGATAGCACAAAAGAGGAACATACAAGCATGGCAATATCATTAAACAAACATACAACAGAGACGCACATGAGCATGACATTAAAAGGATATGCATGGCAGTGTTAAGGAAAACAAACACGCAGTGTGTCCGCTCCGTGGCCCTATTTCAGGAACCTAAATGGGACGAACTAAAAGGCACTTAGTGATAAGTGACAAGGCGGTTATATCTAGCTTTCAATGGTCTCTAGAGATATCATTCCCTTTGATATCAATATTGTGGCAGTAGGGACTACTAGTGACAACATATCATCAAAGAGAAAAACTCTAGGTGAGGTTTCACCATCATCAAGCAAATTGGAGACTTAGCATGACCACAGATTCACCTCCGCTTCCTATGTTCCCACGGACCTGGGTATAGGGCCCTTAACAAACTCACCGTGTGTGCGAAAAGTGTAAGTGTTTGTGTGCATCAAATGGATAAACATTTATCTCATGCATACATTAAAAAATACACTAAAGGCATCCAAGATTTATATACAAGGACACAAGAGAAATAAATGGAAACCAACAAAGGAGAAAGTCATGATAAAACATTGCACAAGATTAAATGGCCTAACTCTCTAAAAATAGTCCCCAGTGGAGTCGCCAACTATCGCAACCTACCCTTCGGTGGGAGGGCGACGCGAGGCTCACGGGTGCGTCTTCCAAGGAAGGAAAATGCATAGAGTTGCCACCAACGTTTATTCGAGGAAAACGTTAGAAAAAACCAAAAGCAGGTCTATGAACATTAAGAATAAAAGGTTCGGGAGTTGTTTTTACGCACGGGGAAGGTATTAGCACCTCACGCATCCATCACAAGGGACGACAACTTTTAGTCAAATGTGCAAAATCATGACTTTTTTTATTTTATTTTCCCTTTTTTTTATGTTTTTTTATCTTTTGGGGTCGACAAAAGCAGAGCTTTTGCTCCTATCCTCAATTGCGATGAGGAACTTAGACCTACGTAGTTCTTTGAGAAAACAAGAAAATTACACGAGGTGTTATTTTTAGACTTTTAAACGGTTCATTTTAACCGATAAAAGTAAAAGGACCGTTTAAGACGTTGGACCTTGAAGCAGTTTAAAATGACCTTTTTGCGGGCAAAGCTTGATTTGTGAGTTGATTTTAGCCTTAGTTTCACTTGGTTATTTCTCAACTCATTTAAAAAGAACTTTCAAAGTAAATGTCCGGTTGAAATTTTCCTTTTTGATGATTAACCGAGGTTACAACATGAACAATCGGTTGAATTTTATTTAAAGGCGATTAAACGATATTACAACACAAACGATCAGTTGAAATTCATTTTAATATTGATTAAGTGAGATTATGGCTCAAATGATTGGTTGAAACTCGCTTAAAATGAAGAAAAAGAATACTGAAAGTAGACGAGATGAAGATGAAAACATACAAAGCAAGAATGGACCCCTAAGGGTGCATAGAATGAATTCCAAGCTTCAAAATTAAAAACTAACCGGTTGAAGATCGATGAATGACAAAGAACGGCGAAGAACGTTCACAGAATTGATCACAAAAATGTCGCGGAAGCGTTACGGAAGTGTCTCGGCCTTGATTTTGTCCTTCTTTCTTCTTCTCCTTACTAATTTTAAGTGAAATCTAAATACCAAGGGTGCTAAACCTCTTCCTCTCAGCCTCCCATGTCCATTTATAGAAAAAATGGGGAGGAGGGTGTCGCCCAACTCGCCCAAGCGAGCTGGTGGCTTAGTCCAGAAGTAACATGCTCACCCAGGCGAGCTCAACTCGCCCAGGTGAGCTAGTTGCTTCATGCTGAAGCTTCGTGATGGGCCTAGGGCTGAAAACACCCCTTAAATTGATCTTTTCACCCCCATTTTGAGTTTTTGCTCATTTTCCTTCCGAAACGTTGCGAAATCTTATGGATCACGCGACAATTGGCATTAAGCATCTCAACATGACCAGCAAAAATCTGCATGTCGACAAACAATTGTCCACGAATGAAATTAGGGTATGACACTAAATTATCTTCCTTACCACATAGTCTGATCACATTGATAGAAGCCTCCATAGAACCAATATTCTGAGAGTTGAGGAATGGATGATGCAAGTCATGTCTAGTTGACATATTGCTTCTAATTGGTAGTTGTTTTTTATCAAGGCACTGCTTTAAAATCTTTCTTAAATTGTGGTTGCTTGCCTTGGCTATTTGGAAAGATACATCACAACAATTAGATCCTTCCGTTAAAAGAATACATTACTATTTTGGAAAGATACATCACATGAAAGGAGTAGATCTAAAAAGATTTATTATTATAAATGTAAAAGGAGGTCAAGAAAGAAAAACAATACCAAATTCCTTGGTTTCAGCATTGGATAGGATTGATGTAATATTTGTTGGACGGGTAGTAGCTTGTTGGGTCCCTCCAGAAGTAACTCTTTTGGAAGTTTTCATTAGCTTCCTTTTATGCTCTTCTTTCATCTTCTCATCTTTTTTGCCGAGGCATTTTTTTCAGCGGGCTTCAATTGCTGCCTATTTCTTGGCTTCCATTGCTTTTTTTCTCTTAGCTTCTCATTTTGCTTCCTCAACTCTACATTTGGCCTACTGTTGGATTTCACTTGCGGTTGCTTTTTGTTCCACTTTTTCTTCGTACAAATATATTCAAAGGAAATCCGGTTTATTGGAAAGCTCACCGGATCGTCAAGTATTTAAAAATTAAAACGGATGAATCTGAGTATCGAACTCAGGGAAACTAGTCTAAGACCGGGTTAAATTCATAAATAAGGCATTGTTGAAAGAAACATTGATAATTGATGGTTTAAAACAGAATTAAACTAGGTCTAGGATAAAAACAGTAAAAATGCAAGTAAGTAAAATTGACAACAGTAGATAGAAGTCTTGGGTCTTTCTAACAGACCAACTGATGCATATAAGGATGTTTGTCTTATTAATCATGCTTTTGTGTTCTATGTTGTAGCCTAAATTACTAAACCTCGATCCCTAGTTGGACTGAATCAATCCAAGCTTCATCCTCATATCCCTCTTGTTGGACTGGACTCAATTTAGACAGCCCTCTTAAGTTTAGACTAACTTAAACTAAGCTTCATCCTCAGATCCCTCTTGTTGGACTAGACTTAGACCAAACAACATTATTGTAATGGCATACTTAAAACCAAAACCTAATCTGCAAATCCTTCTTAGAAGACTAAGCTTCAATTCTGCTTCATTCAATTTCTAAGGCAACAATACATTTCCCAATGTTAAAATCACCTAACTAGGCACACAAATGGTTTATCAGACCAAGAGCATACAAAATTTAAGCACTGAAGAAGCATTGAACACAAGAAACAAAATCAATTAGATATGAAAATAATTACATCAGTTGTTCATTAGAAATCCCCAACAAGGGTGTTTAGCCAGCCATTACAGATGAAACCCTAACAATAATAAGCTTACAAAACCTAGGTATCTCTGCAAAAGCTACTCCTCTTGCTGCCTCCAGAGCTTTTCTCCCGAAATAGGCACTGTGGTGTGATCTGGAATTCTGTGCCCTAGGCCCTTGTTAAAATTCTACCCTAATTCTGCACAAGACAGACTTTAAATAGGCTCTGAATTCGCGACGTTGCGCTTAGCGCCGCCCTCACGCTCAGCGCGAGTAAGTGGATTTGAGCTTAGCGCCAGTTGTGCGCTGAGCCTGGCTGAAGACAACTGTTGCACTTAGCGCACTGATCTCGCACGACCTTGATATTGATGTTCTGCCAGACTCTTCTGTCGCACTAAGCGTGTTGAAGCTGCACTTAGTGATGGATGCGCGCTTAGCCCAACTGCTGAGCTGAGCTCAACTGTCACTTTTAGTACTTCATGACTTAGCTTCATTTTCACCTAAACTTGCACATATTTCATCATTAAATCCAATGGACATATTTTAGAGACAGCTTTAACCATAAAACAAAATTTATTTACAAAAATCACTACAAAATAACCATAAATTGGGGAACTATACAAGTTTTGGAAAATGTTTTCTATACAAAAGTTAGTCATATAAGACGACTAACAAACTTCCCTAAATTTACAGTTTTGCATGTCCTTAAGCAAAGAAAGAACAGTTCACTAGTCCTCAAGTGACAAGCTACAGTGATCACTCAAAAATGGTGTTTGCTTCACAGAAAAAAATTCAACCATATGAACTGAATATCATGGACTGCTTCAATAAATTAATTTTCACAAACATGCAGCTTTTCAAAGATAGAATCATGCACATTAAAGTCACAACTGAAATAAGCTAGTAAGGATGGCAGAAATCAAGGAAGGATCATCAACCAAACCTCACAGTCATTGTTTCACTCAAGCTCAAGTGTTTAGGCTCATTCCATCATAAACAACTAACACAAGTCTCAACCTTTGCATTTCATCTCTTGACATACAACAATGAACACACAAATTTGAATCCGAAGGACTTTCTAGGCTTGTAATGGGGTTAGCCTTCCAACAAATCATGGTTTTTCTAGGATTCAAAAGCTTAGGTTCTTGGAAAGCATTCATCCATAGATAAACCTTCACTTTTTCATTCATTCACATCCCATACTTGCCTTTTAGTTATACACTCAGCTTAGTTTCATTATTTTGCAGCATACACACTTATTAATTTCATTTGTACTTACTGTATTTAAAAAAAAAACAATATATACAGAGATATTATGTGTATGTACAGAAATAGTGTGTATGCTGTTTACTTTGACCATTTCCATTCTTACCCAGTGCCTCTCCCAAAATTTGGAACAAATTTACTTGATAATTACTCCCCCAAATTTGGGACAAATTTGCTTTGAACCGCGCTTCCTGTGGATGATGGTCTCCTACAACCTAAGTCAAGGTAGTAGGCAATAACACTGTATAGGCTCGGGGTTCAATCAATCAATAATTCATTCAGCTCATCCTGGGTGCAAGGGATAATTCATTCAAGCACATGGTCAGCTTTTTGGCTAAGTGGCTATCACAATCAAACATGGCCTTCATCATCCTCAATTTCATGCATTCAGTCCATACTTCAAAGATTCACACAAAAATAAGTACTAAATGATAGTAGTTTCTCTAAAAATTTAAGGATCACACTCTCATCGGGATACGATTAATGCATTCCTTTGCAATCAATCTGACAAGCTGACTAACATTTTCAGTATACTTCTAATCACATGCTCATTCTCTTCTAATGGCTACAAGCTTGATCAAAACATTTCTCTAACCATTCCAATCCATTCAAATCATACAATTTCTCATTCAAACCATTCTCAAACACTCATTTCATACCAAACAATCCACTGCATATCATTTTCAATCAATTCACTGTTCAAACATGCTTTTGGTACAAGCAAACAACTCAAAGTGCTGAAATTTTAAATAACTTAAACATAAAAACTGAAATTGACTGAAATTAAAATAATTGAACATAAATCATAAAATAACTAAAAATAAACTAAAATGTTCAAGATGCACAAATTTAAATGTCCTGCTCATTATGTGGTTGATCTTCATTAAGATCCAGTGCTTGAGCTATTGATGAATCTTGGATAGGCTGCTCTAGCTCTGTGACTGGTGTAGATGGCTAGGTCTCCTCAGGAGCAGGTGCAGAGGATGGCTCTAGTATTTGATCTGTGGAGGTACCCTCCTCCTGAGCCATGTGTGCATCTGCGTCGAAATAAAAGGGCTCGGGAGGGGTGAGCTCATCCTCCCCCTCTGCTGCTGGCTCCTCAGAAGCAAGCTCTTGGGCTGCGGAGGCCCCACCCCTTCTAGAAGGAGAAGGCTGGGCTCCTGGCCAGGCCACCTGCGCATCAAACTCCTCCATGCTCATGATGGATGGCAAGCCCAAGCCCTGAAGGCTCTGCATGTGTCATACCCTAATTTCGTTCGGGAACCATTATTTGTCGGCATGCGACCTTCGCTTGACCACCTCAAAATGATTAACACCCATCGTTGTGTAATACGTAAAGTCTCACAACATTTCGGAAATCAAAACAAGCATTGTTGCGCAATCCGTAAAGATCCGCAACATTCTGGAAGTCAAAAAGAGCATTGTTGCGCAATCCGTAAAGATCTACAACATTCTGGAGGGGCAAAAAGAGTATCGTTGCATAATCCGTAAAGTTTCGAGATGTTTTGGGAAGAAATCGGTCAAAAACACGAAAATGGGAGTGTCTTTAGCAAAGTTGGGTGTGTGTAAATAAACGGGGGTGTATTTAGCAAAGGGGGGGAACTTATCAAGATCCTCCACGTTTTGTTGGAAAATGGTTTCCGGGGCTTCTGGGGCTTTCGTAATGCTTTCATAAAATTTCTGAAAACCTTGGGTAAGCATATTTCACTTAATATTGGTGAAAAGGAAGAGGAAAAAGAAGAAAATCAAGTCCTATATGCTTCTGGGGCTTCTGTAATGCTTCCATAAAATTCTCGTAACCCTAAATAAGCATATTTCACCTAATATGGGTGAGAAGGAAGAGCAAAAAGAAGAAAGTCAAGTCCTATATGCTTCCGTAACTTTTACGTAAATTACGAAAGAAGGGGGTGAACTTATCAAGACAGGTGGAAATAGCAATTTTTGAATTTGGGCCTTCCAGAACATTTTGGAAGCAGGGTTTCTTAAGGAGGAAGCAACCAGCTCGCCTGGGCGAGCTGGGCGGCAACCTCCTCCCCCCTTTTCCTATAAATAGACGAAGGGAGGCTATTCCAAAAGGTCCCTGGCTATGCATTTCAGCTGTTTTGGGTGAAAAAATTATTTCCGTGAAGAAAATCCAAGCCGAGGTGCTTCCGTAACGCATCCGAGACATTTCCGTGAGCAAATCCGTGAAGGTTTTCCGCCGTTCTTCACCGTTCTTCATCCGTTCTTCGTTCATTCTTTAACCGGTAAGTTTTCGAATCCGAGACTTTCAATTCATTTCTTGTTTTGTTGGCTTTCATCTTTATTTTGTTCACTTTCGGTTTTCTTTGCTTCCGTTTTTAACGAGCTTTAATCGATCGTTTATGCCGTTATCTCGCCTAATAAATGATAAAATAAATTTCAACCGATCATTTGCGTTGTAATCTCATTTAATCACTGTTAAAGCAAAATCTAACCGATCGTTCGCGCTGTAATCTCGGTTAAACCAAAAAAAGAAAAATAATAATAAAATAATCAAAATATCTTTGAATAAAATAATCAAAAAAATCAATCGGATGTTTTTTTTTTGGAAGTTTCCTTGAATGAATTGTGTAATAACCAAAGTGCAACTAAGGCTAAAATCAACTCACAAATCAAGCTTTGTCCACAAAAATCACTAAAAACCGTTTTAAGATCCAACGCCTTAAACGGTCATCTTTGCTTTTATCGGTTAACATGGACCGTTCAAAAGCATAAAATCAACATGTAACTTTACCACTTTTGCAAGAACTACGTAGGTTTGATTTCCTAATCGCAATTGAGGATACGTAGAAGCAAAAGCCCCGCTTTTGTCGACCACCCCAAGAGATCGTTAATGGTCCAATGCCTTAACGTTTCTCTCCTTTCAAAAAACCAAGAGATCGTTAATGGTCCAACGCCTTAACGTTTCTCTCCTTTCAAAAACCAAGAGATCATTAATGGTCCAACGCCTTAACGTTTCTCTCCTTTCAAAAACAAAAGATTGTTAATGGTCCAATGCATTAACGTTTCTCTCCTTTCAAAACAAAGAGATCGTTAATGGTCCAACGCCTTAACGTTTCTCTCCTTTCAAAAGAATCAAAAGATTGTTTAAATGCCTTAAATTACTTTTGTTCGGTTAAAATATAATTACAAAAAAAGATAAAAACCACTTAACCAACGTTTAGTTCTCAAAAGAACTACGTATGTTTGATTTCCTCATCGCAATTGAGGAATACGTAGAAGCGAGGAAAACACCCTTGTCGAACACAAAAACATAAAAAATACAAAAGGCATAAAAAGACATAAAAACATAAAAAAGGAAAATAAAACAAATTGAAGACATGATACTGCACATTTGATTAAAAGGCTATCGTCCTTTGTGATGGACACGTGGGGTGCTAATACCTTCCCCGTGCGTAAAAAACTCCCAAACCTTTCATGATTAAAGTTCGTAGACCACACCTTTCCGGTTTTTCTGATGTTTTTCTCAAATAAATGTTGGTGGCGACTCCACGCATTTTCCTTTCTTAGAAGATGCACCCGTGAGCCCCTACGTCGCCCTCCCGCCGAAAGGTAGGTTGCGACAGTTGGCGACTCCACTGGGGACTGTTTTTAGAGAGTTAGGCCTTCTAATCTCGTGCAATATCATGACTTCCTCTTTTGTCGGTTTCCTTTTATTTCTCTTACTTTCTTGTATATAACTCTTTGACGCTTTTAGTGTGTTTTTTTGAAATGTAAGCATGAGATAGATATTTATTCATTTGATGCACACAAACACCAACACTATTTGTACACACGGTGAGTTGAAAAGGGGCCCTATACCCGGGTCCATGGGAACATAAGGAGTGGAGGTGAATCTGTGGTCATGCTGGGTCTCCGACTTGCTTGATAACAGTGAACCCTCATCTAGAGTTTTTCTCTTTGATAGCATGTTGTTGCTGGTAGTCCCTACTGCCGCAATATGTTTATTTGAAGGGGATGATACCTCTAGAAACCATCAAGAGAGATATGACCACCTTGGGAATTATCACTAAAATCCTTTTAGTTCATCTTGTTTAGGTCCCTAAAATAAGGGCACGAAGCGAACACGTTGCGTGCCTTTTAAACACTGCCATGCATATAACCTAAATGTCATGTACGCCTTTGCTGTATGATTATTTGTGGATATTGCCATGCTGTGTACATCCCCGTGTTATTTGTGGATATTGCCATGCTGTGTACATCCCCGTGTTGTGCTTTTGTGCGTCTGCATCATGTCGTCACGCACGCATTGTATGTTGGTCTCATCTTTTGTCACGGGAAGCTAGAAGATCCATATCACCTTCTTAACTGCACACATGGGGGCACTGCAACCCCAAATGTGCAAGTAAGAAGAGATGATTTTTCGGGCTCTCGTGTCTGTAAATGCATTCATATCATGCATCGCATAAGCATCTCTTCATGGCATCGTAATGGACATATCGTTCCTACATTTGTCACTTATCATTTCATGCATTTCATTTTGCATAAGTCATTTCATCACCATGCATCTGCATCTTACATGCTTTTTGGATACCTTTTATTTTCATGTTTACTCATGCATGATCCTGCGTTTTCCTCTACAAAACAAAAACAAAAAAAGGAAGCATGAAAGTTCACACTGCATTCTTAGTTGCATGTGTTAGGTACCATGAGCTAACCATGTTGGGATCATAAACCTGTGCCTCTTAAAAAAAACAAAAATGATTGAACATGGTACCTAATGCATGGCTAACTAGGAAATGAGGTTTCTTTGGGCATCTCAATCTCATAATTACATTTGCCATGCATAGCATAAGTATGCCTGAGTCATTCATCTCTATGAAATGTTGTCGAAGTATTGGCGATCGAAATTGCCATTCCTTGGGTTATGGGGTTGAACCAAGCTCATGCTTTTACGAAAAAGGTTCATCAAGTCAAGTTGAAGTATGGAAGTAACCATCTTGCGAAATTGGGGCAAAAGATGGATCGGGTTACATCGCTGCTACGCCTACTGCCAAACACATTTAGGACTGTTGATGTCCTTGTTACTTCTAGTTTCACCTTGACAAAGATGTCATGGACCATGTTGAAAATCTAAATTGATTAAACCCCATGTCTTGCGTAAAAATTCGCAATACTTCAACTGTGCATCATTCGCATACATCCATGCTTTTCATTGGTTACATTACTCATTGCATTCTTTCTTTGATAAAAAATGAACTTAATCATTGTTATCAAAAAGAAAAGAACACACTTTACGACGCCCTTACTGAACCCGTGCTAGAGCTAGAGTAATGGGTGAAGTAGAGGAGGTGCAAGAGCAGATGAAGACCGACATGGAGGCCATGAAAGAGCAAATGGCCACAATGATGGAGGCCATGATGAGTATAAAGGGGATAATGGAGGTCAATGCGGTTGCAATAGCCACTACCAACACTGTTGTTGAGGTGGACCTGACCCCCCCATATGGCCTCAACCAAATAAATCATCCAACCTCAGATATGGTAGGTCTGGAAGGCAAAGAGTTGGGAGGTGCAGGCGACCCTTATTTAGTGCGAAAAACAAGCATGCCTTCCCACCATATGGCTTGCCTCCTAACTATACGCCACCCAATGTGGCGTACACTCCCAATGAGAATGTCAATAACTCCACTCCTATACTCATGGAGAGCCAAAAACCTCAATCTGATCATGCACATGTCTCTCGACCCATTGGGGAGACACATGAAATGCCCTACCATAATCTAGCCGACTTCGAGCCTTGCCTCGGATATGCCACTGAAGGGCAAGCAGTTGGTGATATACCCCTACAAAACACATTGGAGGGCCCTCAGTATCACCCACGACCACACCCCTTGCATTCCACAGTGGGTAAAAACCCTCATGCTATGGCAGAAATGGGAAAGTTGATCATCTAGAGGAAAGGCTCAGGGCCATTGAAGGAGGTGAAGATTATGCCTTTGCTAACCTAGAGGAATTGTTCCTAGTACCCAATATCATCACGCCTCCCAAGTTCAATGTGCCGGACATTGACAAGTACAAAGGGACTACTTGCCCCAAGAACCATCTAAAGATGTATTGTCGGAAGATGGGGGCATACGCAAAAGATGAGGAACTGCTGATACATTTCTTCCAAGAAAGTCTTATTGGGGTAGCTGTTACCTGGTATACTAACTTTGAACCTTCCCGAGTCCATTCTTGGAAGGACCTAATGGTTGCCTTCGTTAGGCAGTGTCAGTACAATTCTGATATGGCTTCGGATAAGATGCAACTATAGAATATGTGCAAAAAGGGGCATGAATCTTACAAAGAATACGCCCAAAGGTGGAGAGACCTGGCAACCCGGGTGGCACCCCCAATGACGAAAAGGGAGATGATAATTGTGATAGTAGACACATTACCAGTGTTCTACTATGAAAAGATGGTGATCTACACACCTTCAAGCTTTGCTGATTTAGTTTTCGCTGACGAAAGGATCGATGTGGGTCTGAAAAGAGGAAAATTTAATCATCCTGCTTGGACGAATGAGAAAACTGGGGCAAATAAAGAGGGTGAGAATGAAGGAGAAACCCATGCTGCGACTGTCGTTCCTACATGGAAAATCCCCCACCAGCTCAACAACATCATTACTCAGCCAATATCGGCCCTTCTCATTACCCACCACCCAGTCATCCACAAAAGCCATCCCTAAATCAACCACAAAGCCTGTCTACCGCACTTCCAATGACGAACACCACCTTTAGCACAAACCAAAACACCAACCAAGAAATGAATTTTGCAGAGAAAAAGCCTGTAGAATTCACCCCAATTCCAGTGTCCTATGTTGACTTGCTCCCATATCTACTTGATAATTCAATGGTAGCCATAACCCCAGCCAAGGTTCATCAACCTCCATTTCTCCGAGGATACGACTCGAACGCAATTTGTGCTTATCATGGAGGAGCCCCGGGGCATTCCATTGAGCATTGTAAGGCCCTGAAGCATAAAGTGCAAGGTCTAATTGATGCGGGCTGGCTGAAATTTGAGGAGAATCGCTTGTTGAATCCTAACATTGACAAGCGACACCACACATGGGGCAATTTTGAAAGCTGTTGTTAGATGTCTCTAATGACTCATCAGGATTTTCAAGTTTATGCCATTATTGTAAACCATAGTTACAATGCTAAATAAAATGGATAAATTTGACATCCTTGTTTCTCTCATCCTCTCACAAACACATCTTTGCTTATTCAACTTCCACCAGAATGTGAGTGTAAGCCATTGGTTTGTTTGCTCAAGCGACCTGCGCTCCTGAGTGTTGACTTCCAAGACCGTTCAATCAGAAATTACTCATGCTATACATTTGGTGAGGATGCCGTAAACAATGAGTAAAGTAGAAAAGTTCAAAAAGAAAAAGGAAAAAAGCTTTTGATTGATTATGTTTTCAAGTAAAAATATAGACGTTCATGTGACCTCATTTTATCATTCTGGAAAGTTTGTCTTTTTTTAGAGAGGAGTGAGTTATCAAGAATAGGAGTCATTTGACTTAACCCATCAACTGAAAAAATCCTTCAACTATTTCTTGTCCTTGAAAAATTCTTTTTGCGAGAATCAACCGCTTCTTTCATTCTTCCTTGCTACAAGGTTGTGAAAACAAAACAACGATGGATACCTCAAAGCCCTACACTGGGGCAATGAAAGGCACCATGCATAAACCTCAAGCGAACCTACGGGCAGATTAGAAGTTCTCACCCAATAGGTTCCCTGCTACAAGATCATGACGAAAGACAACGATGGGTACCTCAAAGCCTTACACTGGGGCAATGAGGGGCATCGTGCATGAGCCTCAAGTGAACATAGGGGCAGATCTAAAGTTCTCACCCGTCGATGTTTTTTAAACAAAAAAAGGGGGGACAAACCCTGGAATTTCAATGGATTGATTAAGCATCAAACGAATCTATTGGCATCACTCCAAAATGGTCAAGTGACTAAAACAGGAGAGATTTGCAAAAGATTGGATGAGGTTGCATGAATTATCACCACTTTCAATAGGACAGTCAATCTGTGTTTTCCAAAAAATTTAAATCAAAATCACAAAATAGGGAAAGAATGTCATGAACATTGTACAACTTTCCATTACACTACATTGTTTCATATGAAGTCCGCATTTACCAAATTTCACAACAAAGGTTGCATGCATCTGCATCCGTAAAAATCATGCTAACTGCAAAGATTTCCTACATTTAATGCCCAATCTTTTGAATTTCGAATGACTGGCTCTCTCAATCCGTCAATCTCTTGCTTTCTCATAAGGGTGGACCCTTGGGTACTAGTACACTCGCCTTTAGAGGACTACTCGTCCTCGCCATCAAAGGACTACACGTCCTCGCCATCAAAGGACTACACGTCCTTACCTTTAGAGGGCTGCACGCCCTCGCCTTCAGAGGACTACACGTCCTCGCCATCAGAGGGCTACACGCCCTCGCCATCAGAGGACTATTCGTCCTCTCCTTCAGAGGGCTACCCGCCCTCGCCTTTAGAGAACTGCACGTCCTCGCCTTCAGAGGACAACACGCCCTCGCCTTCAGAGGACTACACATCCTCCCCTTCAGAGGGCTGCTCGCGCTTGCCTTCAGTGGATTACTCGTCCTCGCCTTCAGAGGGCTACACGTCCTCGCCTTTAGAGAGCTACATGCCCTCGCCTTCAGAGGACTACTCGTCCTCTCCATCAGAGGGCTACACGTCCCCACCTTGAGAGGGCTACACGCCCTCGCCTTCAGAAGACTACACGTCCTCACCTTCAGAGGACTACACGTCCTCGCCTTCAGAGGACTACACATCCTAACCTTCACAGGGTTACGCGCCCTGACCTTTGGAGGACTACAAGTCCTCGGCTTCAGAGGGCTGCACGCCCTAACCTTCAGAAGGCTACAGGCCCTCACCTTCAGAGGGCTACATGCCCTCACCTTCAGAGGACTACACGTCCTCGCCTTCAGAGGGCTACACGCCCTTGCCTTCAGAGGACTACAAGTCCTCGCCTTCAGAGGGCTACATGCCCTAGCCTTCAGAGGATTAAACATCCTCACCTTCAGAGGGCAGCACACTCTCGCCTTCAGTGGCCTACACGTCCTCACCTTGAGAGACCTACACGCCCTCGCCTTTAGAGGACTACACGTCCTCACCATTAGAGGGCTGCACGCCCTCGCCTTTAAAGGACTACACGTCCTCAACTTTAGGGGGCTACCCGCCCTCGCCTTCAGAGGACTACATGTCCTAGCCTTCAGAGGGCTTGACGCCCTCGCATTCAGAGGATTACTCGTCCTCGCCTTCAGAGGGCTACACGCCCTCTCCTTTAGAGGACTTCACCTCCTCACCTTCAGAGGACTACACATCCTCGCCATCAGAGGACTACATGTCCTCGCCATCAGAGGACTATACGTCCTTATCTTTAGAGGGCTGCACGCCCTCGCCTTTAGTGGACTACATGTTCTCACCTTGAGAGGGCTACACGCCCGCACCTTCAGAGGGCAACACGTCCTCACCTTGAGATGGCTACATGCCTTCGCCTTCAGAGGACTACACGTCCTCACCTTTAGAGGACTGCAGGTCCTCGCCTTCAGAGGACTATAAGTCCTCAACTTCAGAGGAGTACACGCCCTCACCTTCAGAGGACTACACGTCCTCACCTTTAGAGGACTACAAGTCCTCGGCTTCAGAGGGCTGCACTTCCTCATCTTTAGAGGGCTACATGCCCTCACCTTCAGAGGGCTACATGCTCTCACCTTCAGAGGACTACACGTCCTCGCCTTCGGAGGGCAACACGCCGTCGCCAACAGAGGACTACGTGTCTTCGCCTTTAGAGGGCTACATGCCCTCGCCTTTAGAGGACTACACGTCCTCACCCTCAAAGGGCAGCACACCCTCCCCTTCCGTGGACTACTCGTCCTCACCTTGAGAGGGCTACATGTCCTCCCCTTGACAGGACTACACGTCCTCACCTTCTAAAGGCTACACGCCCTCGCCTTCAGAGGACTACTTGTCCTCGCCTTCAGAGGGCTACACGCCCTCGCCTTTAGAGGACTACACGTCCTTGCCTTCAGTGGGCTACATGCCCTCGCCTTAAGAGGACTACACGTCCTCCCCTTTAGATGGCTACACACCGTCGCCTTCAGAGGACTACATGTCCTCGCCATCAGAGGGCTACACGCCCTCGCCTTAAGAGGACTACTTGTCCTCGCCTTTAGAGGGCTACACGCCCTCGCCTTGCGAGGACTACACGTCCTCGCCTTCAGAGGACTACACGCCCTCGCCTTCAGAGGACTACACGTCCTCACCTTCAGAGGGCTACACGCCCTATCCTTTTGGGGATTACACGTCCTCACCTTCAGAGGGCTACACGCCCATGCCTTCAGAGGACTACATGTCCTCGCCTACAGAGGGCTACACGGCCTCGCCTTTAGAGGACTACTCGTCCTCGCCTTCAGAGGGCTACATGCCCTCGCCTTCAGAGGACTACACCTCCTCACCTTCAGAGGACTACACGTCCTCGCCATCAGAGGACTACATGTCCTCACCATCAGAGAACTACACGTCCTTAACAATGCATCTTCAACTCTAAAATTTATGTTCTCCTACCATTTAGGATGGAAGAACTTTATGTACATCAACACCAAAATATGGAACAAGAAAAGAGGCTGGAAATGAGAAAGGTTATCTCATTGGAATGTCTGTTTGTTATCCAAACCCGGGTTCAATCATGATTCATGATGGTGAATTTTTTACTCTAGAATCTAGATATAAAAATGAGTTTCGTACTGGAGCTATGGGACATTTCTACATCTATTTGGCAGAGGAACTACCACAATGATATTAAAAATGTAATTTTAAATTATTCATGTCCCTTCACTTAGTGCTTTATTTTATTTTGTGATAGTTGGTTCATGACAACATAAACATCAACACTCATGTTGTCCATATCTCAATACGAAGTTCTTTTTCTTTTCTTTTTATATTCCATCGTATGGTGCATACAAGAGGAATGAACAAAAGACAATAGAAATGACATAATTTTTTTCCTTTCAATATATTCAAATGTCCGATTGTTTAAAGGAGTATTATGCATTTTGCTCTAAACATGTTTTTTATGAACACATTTCAAATTGAACCCACAAACAAATTCTTTAGGTATTTCTAAATAACATATATTTTTTAATTAGTTGTCCTTTTATACTTATAATTATAATTTTGTCATGCATTTGGTTATATGCTTGAACATTTTCTCTTACTTTTTAACAAGAAAAGCTCAACATTATAGGTCATTAGGAGCATAATAAAGATGATGACAATGACGATATATTAAAAGAATATAGATACACATTTTTATTATCATATTCAAAAATCAATTTAAAAGAGGATATTTTTTTAAGCAAAGGATTGCAAAAGCATCATGATAAAACCCTATCATTCCAATTATGTCGGCACCATAGGGGCAATCAATCATATGCCCGCAAACAAAATTTGTTCATCAAAAAAGGAAATAACAACAAACATAGTCCATATGTTGGATGCAGTCATGATAGTCCATGTGCAATGTGGAGCAACTTGCAAGGGAGGTGCAGGTGTAAATTTTTTAGGCAATGATAGATTTCTTATGTAGAAGTAAACTATATATATATATTTTATATATATATATATATATATATATATATATATATATATATATATATATATATATATATATTATATAGGCTTATAAATTACTGAAGCAAAACACATCTTCTTACTTATTCTTCTATTATTCTGTTATGTACGGTGAAGTCCACAGTACCTCTTCTCCTTCAAATTTCTTCTTCTTTCACTTCTCAAAATACATACACTTCCAATTTCATAATTATAAGTTCAAGGAGTATTCAAAAGCTAAAAACAGGTAATTCTTTTCTTCACTTGATCTATACTATTGGTAAGTTATTATTAATCTTTCTCTTCCCTTTCCCTTATCAAATCTGGGCATTTTTCTTTCTCCTAACCATTTCTATTTTCTATGTTGTTCATGGGAATGGTTTGTTGTTAAATTAATGATGATTTATTCAAGACCCTGTCCAAAGTGATAAATTTCTTCACCTATCACTCATCTAAACCTCTATCTTTTAGCATCTCTTTGAGGTAAGGGAACTGACTCTTTGTTTGTCTCCTTTACATTGGTTGCTTAGTGTAAATAGGAAAATATTGAGTGTTGTTGTTTTGGTGATAGAAGATATGATCTTAATATGTTTTCGCAAGGAAAAAGAGAAAAAGAAAATGCATACTAGAGTTGGTGAGATCATTATGCGCATAGGGAAAAAATTTAGCGTGAAGTTTGGATCTTATGATACGTGAAATGGAAGCTAAGCTATATAAGTCTATACATGCTTATTGTTTTTACATGTTAAAGTAGAAAGATTATTATAGATATATATTATGCCTATTCTTGCAAAGTTATAAAGTACCAATCATGAATCATTTGAGATTTTGATATCATTGTATGAGGAGTAGAATTGTGAGCCATATAGGAACTGTTTGAGTCCTATTGAATGGGTTCAAAACAGATAATGAAGTTAGAAGGAATAAAATACTTAACTTTCCATAGGTAGATAAAGAAAAAGAAATTAAACTAAGAACTCAAGTTTAGATATTAAGGTAATTATTTGAATGAATTATAAAAGGTATAAAAATAATAATAAATAAATAAATTGTCTAAAAACCTATTCTTAAAGAGTGTGCAACCGTTACACAACATCACTCTGCCTTAGGCACTATAAGAAGAAAAATTATAAGAAAACTGAATTTTTTTTTCTCTCTAAATAGAATGATGATAATTACCATTAAATAATAAGTTTAACGATTGGAAAAACAGGATTCGTGCTCAAAATAGATAGGCATATTCTTTAAAGTTTAAAACGATTCCTTTTATGATAGATCTTTATTAGTGACTATATAGGAAAAAGGAGAACTTTGTAAGTAAGAATAGTCCGAATAAAATCTAGAGAAAGTGACTGGATATGTTCTAGGAAAAAAAAAGAAAAGAAATTATTATTCACAAAGATGTGAATTATGTATTTAAAATATTCTAGAATAGTCTACAAAAGGCTTTAAAAAATGGCATAGTAAATTAATTTAATTATCATTTTTAATTATCCATTAGTAGATTATCTGACATTTTAAATTCTTAAGCAACGTAGATAATATAATAATTTTAGGATTTAATATCCTTGATGAATAAGATAATAATTAGTAGTTGTCTCTTAGACAAAAACATATTAGCATATATTGTTCAACATTTTTAGTAGTGTCAAAAATGTGAGACAAATAGTTATTGAAAAATCCTAAAGGATTTTCGTTATTCAAGGCCTTGAGAATAAGGTGATAATTTTGCTTAGTATTCGGTGCAGAGGCCCAACCCATGAGAGGTGGCTGGCATACCTTTGAATATGTCTAATCCACATAAGGGAAATCTAAGCAATGGCGTTAAATATATTATTGAGTAGTATGTGTGAGTTGTCGAGGAACGCCTACGAAGCGTTGGGAAGGCTAGTGGTGGTACCATTGGTATCCTTGAGGATATACAGATGTGTGAATCCACATGAAGCCAGAGCCGTTACAAACTCCATGTTGTGGTGGTGACCCCCACATACATATTTCCTAACGAAGCCCCAATTGCTCTGAGATCATATCTTGTGTCACCCCAATGGTTTTTCTTTGACATGTGTCATTTTGCGGATTCGTCCTGTTGCTGCTGTTGCACCATGCTTAAGAGACACGTCAAACGGATTCGTCCACATGTTGGAGATCTCCATGGAGTTGAGTCTACATATATGGCATAACTATTATTGTAGAAGTATATGCTTTATAAACTTGTCTATTGTCTTCATTGAATATTAAGGTTTCATATTTTAGATGTATGAATTATTAAGTGTAGGTTTTCATAATTTTATGAGCTTACCCACTACAAGAAAATAGGATTTTAACATCGATTATTAAGGACTTTCAACATCGATTATCAATCGATGTTGAAAGTACCAATGTTGAAAGTAATATCGTTAACATCGGTTTTCCAAAACTGATGTTGAGATAAAAATGATAACATTGTTTTTTCAAAAAATTGATGTTATATAGTAAGAATTATAAAAAAGAATTCAAATATCTTCATATTAACATCGGTTTTTACCAAAACTAGTGTTAACTTATACATATAATATCGGTTTTTGCAAAAATCAATGTTGTATTTGTATATTAACATTGGTTTTCGTAAAAACGATTTTCGTTGTCATCCAACAACATCGGTTTTTACTAAAAATCAATGTTTTTTTCTGATAACCAACATCGGCTTTTGGTAAAAATTGATGTTGTATGTTCAACAATAACATCAATTTTATAGAAACTGATGTTGTGAGTGCATGTTAACATCGGTTTTTGGGAAAACTGATGTTGTTTGTAAACATCAATGTCGGTTTTTAGTAAAAATCATTGTTGTTTTTTAGATTTTTTCAATGTGTTTACTGTTTTTTTAGTTACCCCAAATTGACCTGCAAATTTAAAAGCAGAACCACAGCATATAATTTTTAGTCTATTTTCAAACAATTTTTAGCAGAAATTCCTTAAAAATTCAATATTTTCTTTGCATTAAAAAATATTTAGTGTGCATATAACATGAATTATAAAAAATGTAAATAAGTACACTACAATTGCAAAACTACTTAAACACTAATTGTTTCATTTTTAACTTTCAAATAGTAGCTTGCCTGTTGGATGCGAAGCGCCTCCAATCTCTTTGGTTTCAATGGTCTAGCATCATTGAAATATGGCATGATATAATAAAACATAAGTTAATAATATATAATACCAATTATAACAAAATGAAATACGTTTGAATTAAACAGTTACCGTTTTCCAATTATTCTTGAAACTTCCTAAGATTATAGTTGACATCTGGTGCATGACATAATACTCGCATGCAGTACTTCCTTTTTGTCTATTACACTAAATACATTATGAAATTTAGATATTCAATGTTACTTTCAAATTAGTCTACAAAGTATTAAAATATAACTAGAAGCATTATTTAAATGACTTACTTTAACAACAATCCACCTAACAGTAGCCTTGGATTTACTTTGTGGAGTATCGTCAAATCCTTTCAAGGCATTGTTCAATACAAACATGGATGTGTATTGCACAATTAAAATATTGATGTTACCAACTAATGCTAATGTAAATGTATTGAAAAATATAATTAACCTGATAATAATTCCTTTCAGGTAGTTGTCTAGCCTATTATGCAACGAACAAAACCAGATGACAACATTTTCCTTTGTGCTGACACGAGTAGCTGAACGACCATCCTCAGGCTCAAGAGGTAGTGCGAGTACCTGTGATTGCATCTACGATTGAAACTGGGATTGCATCTGGCTAAAGGACAACATTACTTGTCGAGTCACTTTTTATGTGATCGACTCCTCCAGCTGGTCCCTGATATTTTGCGTCAACTGCTCCATGTCTTTCGGAGCCATGGACGAAGACGTGTGGGAGGTCCTTGGAGCCGGTCCAAAGTATTGTTTGATCGTGACATCGGCTCCAGCAGCACGCACACGACCAGGGTGTTCTGGTCGAATCTTTATATAAACATTGTTAAGTGGACTTGCAGTGATAGTCAATTAATACAAATGGACACAAATTGAAAGGAGGGTTACGATTGGTGACAGAAAATTCAGCTAAAGATGAAAATTGGCTAATAAACATAATTAAGTGCTAATCACAATATTGTTAACTTAATGACTTACTGATATTAATTTATGACATCTAGAAATAATTTAGTACAACTCAATTTTTTTAAAACTCTAAAAAAGCATCCTTGATTGTGCATTTTGAAATTGAATTTAAATAATATTATTTTAATCAACGACGTTTAAGCTAATTAAATTTTTGAAGGATCTTTGTTATAACTAATGACGACTAACTATCATTATTCTTGCTAATTTCTTGAATTTTATTTTTCACTTTTGTAGTATATTCTTCTATTATCAAATCATAAGTCTAGATAAATTTCGATGGAATTTTCAATTGAAACTCCTAAAAAAATAACATTTATTTAATTATGTTTTACGAGAATAAATTTAATTTTCACTTGAAATATGTGTAAATATGTGTGTGTACATACATAAAATCAACTCCTATTACTAAAACTCCTATTACTAAATTGATTGAGAGGACATGAATTTTCCTTATTATATCTAAATGTTTGTTTGGAGGAAAATTTGATATATTATTTATTTCTAAATTCAAATATCCTTTTTAAAAATGCTTTGGGATTTTCTAAAGGATCTATTTTTTTTCTTATCTTGGTGTGTCCCTCTTTTAAGCTCCTAGAAGGGTTCTTTACTCTTCTTTATGGGAAGAGTACGATTGATTAAAACAGTTGTGTAGAGTAGGTTGTTATATAGTTTACACATTTACTCTTGGCCTATAGCTACATTGAAGATGCTTGATATGTGGCTTCAAAATTTCATTTGTATTGGTGATATTGACGAGAGAAAATTATTCACAGTATCCTGAAAAAAAACAGGTGATCTCCTTTAGAGATGGGTGGCCTTTGAATTAGATCACTAAAGTTAATCAATAAGGTTGCAATTATGAAGCTAATTTGGTCTTTAGCCACTTCAGATGAGCCTTGGGCTTTTTGTGCTATTCTAGATTTCTTAAGGTTGGTACTCCTGGGGAATCCTATATCTTCTCTTCTATTTGGACATGGATCAAGGATTTTTTTTTGGATTGTTATGGAACATTCGGTTTGGTTAGTTGGAGATCTTATTAACATCTCCTTCTGGCTAGATAATTGGCTTGATGAACTGACAACGATCACTCTAAATATTCTAGAGTTGGCTCGAAACTCATTCCAGCCCATGGTGAAGGGTTTAAATAGGAATAAATGTTGGGTGCTTCCTCAAGAGTTCACACTATCTTTTCCTAGCTAGTGGAAGGCATTAAATTTGTTATTATTCCTTTAGAGGAGATCATAGATAAACCCATTTGGATCCCCTCAAATTTAGGAAACATGACTTTTAAAGCAGTGTTTTCTTTCTTCCAAACTAACTTGCAGTCATTATCTTGGCATAAGATCTTATGGAGAAAAGGAATCTCGCCATCAAAATCCTTTTTTTTTTGGAGATGGATTCATGATTGTTCACCTACAAATGATAATTTGAACGTAGGGTTTTTTTTTTTTGCCTCTATTTGTTCTCATTGTGGAGCTAGTGTTGATAATGCAAAACAACTATTTCAGGAATGTCCCTTAGCAATGAAGCTTTGGAACTAGCTTAGTCACTTATTGCAATGTAGCAAGTCTTTTTCTTCTGCTATGGACCTGTTTCATACTTGCTGCACCATATGATGGAATATAAAAAGAAAAGAAAAAGAACTCCGTATTGAGATATGGACAAAATTAGTGTTGATGTTTATGTTGTCATGAACCAACTATCACAAAATAAAATAAAGCACTAAGTGAAGGGACATGAAAAATTTATAATTACTTTTTTAATATCATTGTGGTAGTTCCTCTGCTAAATAGATGTAGAAATGTCCCATAGCTCCAGTACGAAACTCATTTTTATATCTAGATTCTAGAGTCAAAATTTCACCATCATGAATCTTGATTGGACCCGGTTGTGGATAACAAATAGACATTCCAATGAGATAAGCTTTCTCATTTCCAGCCTCTTTTCCTGTCCCATATTTTGGTGTTGATGTACATAAAGTCCTTCCATCCTAAATGGTAGGAGAACATAAATTTTAGAGTTGAAGATGCATTGTTATATATGACCTTTTACAATGATATGGAATTAGAAAATTTATTGAACAAAAATTCATTCACAAAAAGTTTCACAAGATTAATACGTAGCTAATAACAAATGGTTTATAAGAATGGCGAAAAATATTGTTCATCACCTGTCCATATAAAGTTGCATTTACAACACCTGAATGCATATGAGCAGTGCCATAAATTAGATAACCTCCTTTTTCCATTGGGATGTTTTCTTTTTGGACATGAGGAGAATCACCACCACCACCAGTTGCTGGAATGGTATACTCTGCCTGCAAGGAATTAAGATTTACTTTTGTTCACTCACTCTAATAAGATTGAAAAGTATATTGTTTTATCATAAAGTACTGTCTTGAAAAACTTATCTACTAGACAATCATGAAGTATTTTGGAACCATTTGACCTCACTTTGTCGGTCGAATCAAGTATGTAAACCTTAATTGGTATTTGGTATATGTTCCAATCAACCCAACTAATTTTGTATCTTAAGGAAACCATTCTCCTTGGACCTTGAAAACCCTCTATTTGCTTGCATTGTAAGTTGTCCTGACAACAAAAGAGACCTCCTTTATAATTTGTAGTCAATTTTTGGTTATGTATATCCCTTGTGACATTATAAAAGTCCTTCGGGAGATTCATATGGTCACATCTAAATTGAGTGCAAGCTTTCTTATCTTGTGCACCACGTGTATCAATGACCATGATGTTGAGCAACCATTTCTCCTCATATCCATTTTTAATTTTTGTTGGGTTACCTTGTTCTATAGCAAAAGGATCAGGAA
This sequence comes from Glycine soja, assembly GCF_004193775.1. Lineage (NCBI taxonomy): Eukaryota > Viridiplantae > Streptophyta > Magnoliopsida > Fabales > Fabaceae > Glycine > Glycine soja. The sequence goes on from NC_041002.1 coordinate 41,912,730, forward strand.
TTTTTGAGGTTGTTCCTCGTGATTCTACTCCAAATCCCCAATAATGTGGAAAAATGCCACCATTACATGTGCAAACCAATGATGAAGGTAAGTTTCATACGAAGGTATAGAGTTCCCTTCTTGGTCAACTAGTTCCGCATCAAAACTCTTAATTCCAACATGACCTTTTGGAAACTTTATATTCTCAAATGTTTTTGTTGCAATTTATCCGGGTGCCATTTCAAAACTCCCAGTTACAAAAATAGTTTTCTTGATATGATTTTCAGGCTTTTGATATAGTGAATATGATGTACTTGGTAACAACAATAGTATTGAGAATGAAAGTATCATTGCATTAGAGATAAACTCCATGTTAACCTGAACATAAACAAGTAGTGTCACAAAATTAGTAATGAATTGTCTATGATGTTATTCTTTTAAGGTAAGCTCAATTAGATATAATTCAAACACGTGATTAAAAGATTAGGTAGATTGATAAGTAAGTTTGAAAAAAAAGTATATTGCTTACCATATGAGAAGAAGACAAAGGATTGATCATGATGAAGATTTGGTCTTTGTTGAAAATTAAAGCAATTGTTTAGATAAATTGGTGTACATACGATGATCTTGTTTGGTGCTTTTATAATAGAAGATTTTGTAGCAATATAACTGGCATAACTAAATGTAGATTTAATACACACGTAAACTGTTTATTTCCATTTGTCGCTAAAGCATGTGTTTGCAATCTACAGGTAATGGTTTGAACAAAATTTATTAATAAATGTTAGTGACTTTTCTGAAACTACAAATCATTAAGCAACTGTTTAGATCTATTTATGGGTACAATAATTGGTGTCAATTGATACTTTATGTAAGAATTAGTTTCTACAATAATTTCAATCCCTCTTCATGGTAAACTTTTGTTTTAGTTTTTTGTTTCTTTTAATTATAAATCCAAAGGTGGGGGAATGTGTATACATTACTTATTAACCAACAAATTAAACTCCTTTAAAGCACGTAATTAGTTATCTCACAATATTATGCAATGTCTTTTTAATGCCAAATAAAATTTAAAATATTTTTTGTTTTTATGATATGATTTACAAAATCAATATGTTAGGCTTGTCTCTTTTAAAGAATGAAACAAAATAAATGTGCATCTTCATATGAACGCAAGTTTGCTTCCACGTTCAATCAAATATTATTGGTGATTACTTTTCTGTTTTTTTTTCAAAAGAAATAGAAAATACACATCTAACATTGAAAATATTTTATTCATTAAAATTTTCACTAACATATCTACTTGTAAGAATACATAATTTGGAAAATGAGATTCTCACTCTCCCCATTTTCTCTATTAGATATTCTCAATATTTCAGCTCTTTTTCTTTTCAATATCTTTATCTCTAAATTGAATTTCAATATTAAGTTTTCAATAATTAAAAGTAATCTTATATTTCAATTTAAATCCCAAACATAACCCATATAATTAAATATGTTTATTGCAATTTTCTGATTACAATATAACTTATATTTGAAAATATTTACTTTTTAAATTTTAATTATAGATAAATAAGCATTTATGTTATATAATAGTTAAGCTAGATTCCTAATTTTGAATTAAACAATAACCCTAAATTAGTTAATTTGAAATTTCAAAATATGTTTATTAAATAACAATAAAAATTTACTAAAATAATTTATAATATATTTTTACCATGAGCACTTATATTTTTGTGATAAAAAATTGTGACATCCTTTAACATGAAAATTTGTGTGTGTTATTATTGATATTATTATAAAAATATGTTGGTTGAGGCCTAAAGGATAGAATATATTTGTTATTGGTAGATAGTGGGACAATTAATGCCAATAGTAGTTGAAAAACTAAGGATATTTTTGTCTAAATTTTTATAATTGAATGTTTTCTAATATGTATGCATGACTTGAAAAGACTATTATTTTAATATAGAGTGAGTGTATATTATATTATATAAAGTATATTTCTCAAAAATAATTATGCATTTGATGATACAATTTCTAAACTTAATGAAAATATTTTTTCCAATGAATATTATAGTCCCTTCATTACTAAAGGACATTCCTGAAATAGTTGTTTTGCATTATCAACATCAGCTCCACAATGAGAACAAATAGAGGCAAAAGAAAAAAAAACCCTACGTTCAAATTATCATCCGTAGGTGAACAATCATGAATCCATCTCCAAAACAAAAAGGATTTTGATGGCAAGATTCCTTTTCTCCGTAAGATCTTATGCCAAGATAATGACTGCAAGTTAGTTTGGAAGAAAGAAAACACTCCTTTAAAAGTCATGTTTCCTAAATTTGAGGGGATCCAAATGGGTTTATCTATGATATCCTGTAAAGGAATAATAACAAATTTAATGTCTTCCGCTAGCTAGGAAAAGATAGTGTGAACTCTTGAGGAAGCACCCAACATTTATTCCTATTTAAACCCTTCACCATGGGCTGGAATGAGTTTCGAGTCAACTCTAGGATATTTAGAGTGATTGTTGTCGGTTCATCAAGCCAATTATCTAGCCAGAAGGAGATGTTAATAAGATCTCCAACTAACCAAACCGAATGTTCCATAACAATTCAAAAAAAATCCTTGATCCCTGTCCAAATAGAAGAGAAGATATAGGATTCCCCATGAGTACCAACCTTAAGAAATCTAGAATAGCACATAAAGCCCAAGGCTCATCTGAAGTGGCTAAAGCCAAATTAGCTTCATAATTGCAACCTTATTGATTAGCTTTAGTGATCTAATTCAAAGGCCACCCATCTCTAAAGGAGATCACCTTTTTTTTCTTCAGGATACTGTGAATAATTTTCTCTCGTCAATATCACCAATACAAATGAAATTTTGAAGCCACATATCAAGCATCTTCAATGTAGCTATAGGCCAAGAGTAAATGTGAAAACTATATAACAACCTACTCTACACAACTGTTTTAATCAATCGTACTCTTCCCATAAAGAAGAGTAAAGAACCCTTCCAGGAGCTTAAAAGAAGGGCACACCAAGATAAGAAAAAGGAATAGATCCTTTAGAAAATCCCAAAACATTTTTAAAAAGGATATTTGAATTTAGAAACACATAATATATGAAATTTTCCTACAAAAAATCATTTTGATATAATAAGGAAAATTCATGTCCTCACAATCAATTTAGTAATAGGAGTTGATTTTATGTATGTACACACACATGTTTACACATATTTCAAGTGAAAATTAAATTTATTCTAGTAAAACATAATTAAATAAATGTTATTTTTTTAGGAGTTTCAATTGAAAATTCCATCGAAATTTATCTAGACTTATGATTTGATAATATAAGAATATACTACAAAAGTGAAAAATAAAAGTCAAGAAATTAGCAAGAATAATGATAGTTAGTCGTCATTAGTTATAACAAAGATCCTTCAAAAATTTAATTAGTTTAAACGTCGTTGATTAAATTAATATTATTTAAATTCAATTTCAAAATGCACAATCAAGGAAGCTTTTTGAGAGTTTTAAAAAAATTGAGTTGTACAAAATTATTTCAAGATGTCATAAATTAATATCAGAGAGTCATTAAGTTAACAATATTTTGATTAGCACTTAATTAAGTTTATTAGCCAATTTTCATCTTTAGCTGAATTTTCTGTCACCAATCCACAACACTCCTTTCAATTTGTGTCCATTTGTATTAATTGACTATCACTGCAAGTCCACTTAACAATGTCTATAGAAAGATTCAAAAATACTTTATTAATTTATTCAAAAAAAAGATGTAAATTTTCTGCATTTCATAAAGGCAATTGTCAATAGAATTTCATGATATATGGAAATAAAAATTAGTAAATACATAACTACTGAAATTTATAAAATTTTAAACTAAGTGCAAGTTTTAGTATAAAAAATACAGGTTAGGAAGTAACCAATGTGCCATCTTCCATCAGACGACACGTGAAGTAGAAAATGACTTAAACCAAGAAAACTGATCAAATGATGTTTGAGGCGGCAAAGGAAATTGCTAATAAGATTGTAAGTCACTTTCAATTGTCAATTTCAATTATTTATGTTTATTATTTGATTGAGTAAACAAATAAATGTGTTCCTTATAGGATTCCATGGAGGAGCAGGCTTCATAGGATTCCATTGTCGCCCATGGACGTTAAGATGTGCTGACTATTGTCATTGGCCGACCAAAACACCTTGGTCGTGTGCGTGCTGCTGGAGCCGATGTCACGATCAAACAATACTTTGGACTGGCTACAAGGACCTCCCACACGTCTTCGTCCATTGCTCCGAAAGACATGGAGCAGTTGAGGCAAAAAATCAGGGACCAGCTGGAGGAGTCGATCACAGAAAAAGTGACTCGACAAGTAATGTTGTCCTTTAGCCAGATGCAATCCCAGTTTCAATCGTAGATGCAATCACAGGTACTCGCACTACCTCCTGAGCCTGAGGATGGTCGTTCAACTAGTCATATCAGCATAAAGGAAAATGTTGTCATCTGGTTTTGACGATACTCCACAAAGTAAATCCAAGGCTACTGCTAGGTGGATTGTTGTTAAAGTAAGTCATTTAAACAATGCTTCTAGTTATATTTTAATACTGTGTAGACTAATTTTAAATTAACATTGAATATCTAAATTTCATAATGTATTTAGTGTAATAGACAAAAAGGAAGTACTGCGTGCGGGTATTACGTCGTGCTTTGGATGTCAACTATAATCTTAGGAAGTTTCAAGAATAATTGGAAAACGATAATTGTTTAACTCAAACGTATTTCATTTTGTTATAATTGGTATTATATATTATTAACTTATGTTTTATTATATCATGTCATATTTCAATGATGCTAGACCATTGAAACCAAAGAGATTGGAGGCGCTTCGCATCCAACAGGCAAGCTACTATTTGAAAGTTAAAAATGAAACAATTAGTGTGTAAGTAGTTTTGCAATTGTAGTGTACTTATTTACATTTTTTACAATTCATGTTATATGCACATTAAATATTTTTTAATTCATAGTAAATATTCAATTTTTAAGGAATTTCTGCTAAAAATTGTTTGAAAACAGACTAAAAATTATCTGCTGTGGTTCGACTTTTAAATTTGCAGGTTAATTTGGGATAACTAAAAAGACAGTAAACACATTGAAAAAAATCTAAAAAACAACAACGATTTTTACTAAAAACCGACGTTGATGTTTACAAACAACATCAGTTTTCCCAAAAACCGATGTTAACATGCATTCACAACATCAGTTTCTATAAAATTGATGTTATTGTTGAACATACAACATCAATTTTTACCAAAAGCCGATGTTGGTTATCAGAAAACAACATCGATTTTTAGTACAAACCGATGTGGTTGGATGACAACCAAAAACGTTTTTAAGAAAACCAATGTTAGTATACAAATACAACATTGATTTTTGCAAAACCCGATATTATATGTATAAGTTAACACCAGTTTTGGTAAATACCGATGTTAATATGAAGATATTTGACTTTTTCTTATAATTCTTACTATATAACATCAATTTTATGAAAAACAATGTTGTCATTTTTATCTCAACATTGATTTTAGAAAACCGATATTAACGATATTACTTTCAACATTGGTACTTTCAACATCGGTTGATAACCGATGTTGAAAGTCCTTAATAATCGATGTTAAAATCTTATTTTCTTGTTGTGGGTAAGTTCATTAAATTATGAAAACCTACACTTAATAATTTATACATCTAAAATATGAAACCTTAATATTCAATAAACACAATAGACAAGTTTATAATGTTAGAATTAATGTCTCATGTGAGAGGCATATGACTTAGTAGGGACTAATAAATAAATAATTAACGATTAAGGGCTAAACTGTAATTGGGCTTAATAGGAGAAGTTTCTAGGTTAACTGCTACTTGATGGGAGTAGTGGTTATAAAAGGGGCTTAATACTCACTAACGTGAAATAAGGTCCCCTTCCTGACCAGAAAGTGCTCTTTTATCACCCATAGCCATCACGAACGGAGAGAGACAGAAAAGAAAGGTCAAAGGAAGTGAAATCATATTTCTCTCATTTTCAAGGAAATCAAAGTGCACCAGAGAGAAGTTCCTATGGAGAAAGGTACACATCATTATCTATTATTCTTTATTGATTGTTTGTGAGAACCATAAATTTCAAGATCCTGTTGGTTTTCTATAATTGATAGTCTAGGAAACCCTCAAGAATTTATACATGTGGTATCAGAGCATGTGTTATGAAATTTATGATTCTCCAAGAATGATTTAATTTCTCCCAATTATGCACAAACCCTAATTATGAAATTTAGGGATTTTTAATTTATGTTACATGTATTTTCAATTACATGTTTTGATAACGTGCCTTTCATGTTAATTATATTTTCCGCTGCAAAGTATGAAATTCTAGATATATAAAATTTCATGAGAAGGAAAGCCATGAAAGCGGTAGAATTTTTGGAAAATGATCATTAAACATGATTAAAGTATTGAAAGTTTATGTTCTATAATTAAATTAATGTGAATGTTTTGCAATTATTGGTAGCAATAAATATATGTATATACTACATATTTGCTTGAACGTGTTAGAATGTAAAAACACAAATAAATGCAAATATTATTTTATGGCCTAGAATGGAATTAATGGAATGACTATGAATTGTTAATAGCAATAAGTATGTGCAGGCCATATATATTTGGTTGGAATTAAATGTATGTTAAATTTGTTAGTCACCAAAGTGGCCAAATTTGTAAGGTTATTTAATTCCAAATTAATAATTATTTCAATTACTCATAGAATAATGGATGCTAAATTATATGATTGTTGGCTTATGGGTAATTGAAAGTCATTGTTATAAGGCATTTATGGATCGCCCAAAGGTTGATTAGTTGTTCTTATAATTAATGAATATTATTGTAGGCGATTTGTGTGTATCATTAGTTTTATTTATATACCCAAAGGAAATAGATACTACTAATTGGTGCATATTTAATTGTCAAATAATGTTAAAATTTTATCAGCATCATCATGTTTGTATGTTGTGTGTTGGTGTGTCACCCAAAGGAGAACATCAATATACATTGATTTTTATCTGAGTAAATTATATGTATGACTTGTGTTTCAAGTACCAAAATGCTTATGTGAAGTTTTATTATGCAGTACCTGTTCCCAACTCATTGAATTCTCATGTATCATCTGTACCAATTTTTAATGGGCTTAACTTCTCTGATTGGAATGAGCAAGTCCAATTTCATCTCGGTGTTTTGGATCTTGACCTTGCTATATTGGAAGAGAAGCCTGCTACTATTACTGATGCTAGTAGCAATGAACAGAAAGCTCATTATAAAGCTTGGGAAAGATCTAATAGACTCAGCCTAATGTTCATGAGAATGACTGTTGCAGACAGTATTAAGACAGCTCTCCCTAAAACCAATAGTGCTAAAGAGTTTATGGGGTTAGTGGGAGAGCGCTCTCAAACAGCTGATAAGTCTCTTGCTGGGACATTAATGAGTACACTAACCACCATGAAGTTTGATGGTTCGCGTACTATGCATGAACATGTCATTGAGATGACAAACATTGCAGCAAGACTTAAGACCTTGGGAATGGCTGTGAATGAGAACTTCCTTGTTCAGTTTATTCTAAACTCATTACCGTCTGAGTATGGCCCGTTTCAAATGAGCTATAATACCATGAAAGATAAATGGAATGTGCATGAATTGCACAGTATTTTAGTTCAGGAAGAAACGAGGCTTAAGAATCAAGGAAGTCACTCAATCCATTACGTAAGCCACCGAGGGAATCAAGGAGCTGGAAAAAAATTTGTAAAGAAACATGATAAAGGCAAAGGACCATTAAAGATCAAGGATGGTCCTGTGCAAATCCAGAAGAAAGCATCAAAGAACAATAATTGTCATTTTTGTGGAAAATCTGGACACTTCCAGAAAGATTGCCCAAAGCGTAAGTCTTGGTTCGAAAAGAAAGGTGAGCTCAATGTTCTTGTATGTTTTGAATCAAACTTAACTGAAGTTCCCCATAATACATGGTGGATTGATTCTGGATGTACAACTCATGTTTCTAATACTATGCAGGGATTCCTTACAATCCAGACCATAAGCCCAAATGAGAAGTTTGTTTTCATGGGGAATAGAGTGAAAGCTCCAGTGGAAGCGGTTGGGACTTATCGTTTAAAACTCGACACTGGACATCATTTAGATTTACTGGAAACTCTTTATGTACCTAGTTTATCTAGGAATTTGGTTTCATTATCTAAACTTGATATTACTGGATACTCTTTTAATTTTGGTAATGGATGTTTCAGTTTATTTAAGTATAATCATCTCATTAGTACTGGTGTTCTTTGTGATGGTTTATATAAATTGAAATTGGATGGTTTGTATGTTGAAACCGTTTTAACTCTGCATCATAATGTTGGCACTAAACGTAGTTTAGTGAATGAACGATCTGCTTTCTTGTGGCATAAACGTTTAGGTCACATTTCTAGAGAGAGGATAGAAAGATTAATAAAGAATGAAATTCTTCCTGATCTAGATTTTACGGATCTAAATATTTGTGTAAATTGTATCAAGGGAAAACAAACAAAACACACAAAGAAAGGAGCCACAAGAAGCACTCAGCTTCTTGAAATTGTGCATACAGATATTTGTGGACCTTTTGATGTTAGTTCTTTCAGAAGGGAAAAATACTTTATCACCTTTATTGATGATTATTCACGTTATGGTTTTGTCTACTTACTGCATGAGAAATCTCAGGCAGTGAATGCTTTGGAAATTTACTTGAATGAAGTAGAAAGACAATTAGACAGAAAGGTGAAAATTATTAGATCTGATAGAGGTGGTGAGTATTACGGAAGATATGATGAAACTGGGCAACACCCAGGTCCATTTGCTAAGCTCCTTCAGAAACGAGGCATTTGTGCGCAATACACAATGCCTGGTACGCCACAACAAAATGGTGTATCAGAAAGGCGTAACAAAACTTTAATGGATATAGTTAGGAGTATGTTAATCAATTCAACCTTGCCCGTATCTTTGTGGATGTATGCTTTGAAAACTGCCATGTATTTGTTAAATAGGGTTCCTAGTAAGGCAGTTCCAAAGACACCTTTTGAACTGTGGACAAATAGGACACCTAGTATGAGGCACCTGCACGTTTGGGGTTGCCAGGCAGAAATAAGAATTTACAATCCGCAAGAAAGAAAATTGGATGTAAGAACAATCAGTGGATATTTCATTGGTTATCCAGAAAAGTCAAAGGGGTATATGTTTTATTGTCCTAATCATAGTATGAGAATTGTCGAAACTGGAAATGCAAGGTTCATTGAAAACGGTGAAATCAGTGGGAGTACAGTTCCACGAGAAGTGGAAATTAAAGAAGTTAGAGTGCAAGTCCCTTTAGCTTTTGCTTCTAGCAGTAAGGTGATTACTACTTCAGTTATTGCTACAAACAGTAATGAAGAAGTACAACACAATGATGAGCCCATGATACATAATGAACCCATTATGGAAGAACCACAGGAAGTAGCATTAAGGAAGTCTCAAAGAGGAAGAAGACCAGCTATTTCGAATGATTATGTGGTATACTTACATGAAACAGAAACAAACTTAAGCATTAATGATAATGATCCAGTTTCATTTTCACAAGCTGTAAGTTGTGATAATTCTGAGAAGTGGTTAAATGCCATGAAAGAAGAGATAGATTCCATGGAACTTAATGGTGTTTGGGACCTTGTAGAATTACCAAAGGGTTGTAAGAGAGTTGGTTGTAAGTGGGTCTTCAAGACTAAACGTGACTCTCATGGAAACCTTGAACGTTACAAGGCTAGACTTGTTGCTAAGGGATTTACTCAGAAAGATGGCATTGATTATAAAGAGACGTTTTCACCAGTCTCACGAAAGGATTCTTTCAGGATTATCATGGCATTAGTAGCCCATTATGACTTGGAGCTACATCAGATGGATGTGAAAACTGCTTTTTTGAATGGAGATTTAGAGGAGGATGTTTATATGGACCAACCAATGGGATTCTCAGTTGAAGGGAAGGAACACATGGTGTGCAAATTAAAGAAATCAATATACGGTCTTAAGCAAGCTTCCCGCCAATAGTATTTGAAATTTAATGATACCATTGTTTCCTTTGGATTTAAGGAAAACACTATTCATCGGTGTGTATATCTGAAGGTCAGTGGGAGTAAGGTTATGTTTCTAGTCCTGTATGTTGATGATATATTGCTTGCAACTAATGATCTTGGTCTTCTTCATGAGACTAAGAAGTTTCTTTCTAGTAACTTTGAAATGAAGGATATGGGTGAGGCAAGCTATGTGATAGGGATAGAAATATTCTGAAATAGATCACAAGGATTGTTAGGCTTGTCTCAAAAAGCATATATCAATAAAGTACTAGAGAGATTTAGAATGGAAAAGTGCTCAGCATCTCCCGTTCCAATTCAGAAAGGAGACAAATTTAGTCTCGCACAATGTCGTAAAAATGATCTGGAACGGAAACAAATGGAAGCAATTTCGTATGCATCAGTTGTTGGGAGTATTATGTATGCTCAGACCTGCACTCGACCAGATATAAGCTTTGCAACCGGAATGTTGGGAAGATATCAAAGTAATCCAGGAATGGAACATTGGAAAGCTGCAAAGAAAGTTCTGAGATACTTACAGGGAACAAAAGACCACATGCTTACATATAAGAGGTCTGATCACCTAGAGGTGATTGGATATTCAGACTCAGACTTTGCTGGATGTGTGGTTACAAGAAAATCCACTCTTGGCTTTGTATTTCTCTTAGCCGGAGGAGCAATATCATGGAAGAGTGCAAAACAATCAGTTGTTGCTGCATCCACCATGGAAGCTGAATTTGTAGCATGTTTTGAGGCTACAATTTAGGCTAATTGGCTGCGGAACTTTATTTCAGGGCTTGGAATTGTCGACAGTATTGCTAGGCCGCTGAAAATGTATTGTGATAACTCCGCAGCAGTATTCTTTTCTAAGAACGACAAGTACTCTACGGGTGCTAAGCATATGGAATTGAAGTACTTTGCCGTGAAAGAAGAAGTTCAGAAACAAAGAGTGTCAATAGAACATATTAGCACAAAGCTTATGATAGCTGACCCTTTGACAAAGGGATTACCGCCCAAGACATTTATAGAACATGTTGAAAGTATGGGCATTATTGTTATTGATGATCATTAAGTGTAATTTACCTTATATAATTTTGCTGACACTCTGAGCTCAATTATGATATGTTTCTGATTACATGTTCTCTATGTTTGCATGCATGTTTGTGTTAAAGTAATGTTAACAGGTTTTGTCTTGAATGAAGACATTATGTTGGACCAATTATGTACTCCTAACTAATGGTCATATTAAGGAGAAGACTAATTTGTAGTACATGGAAGGGACTATGTCGATTAGATGATGTACAACCGCCATGACTCGAATTGGTTCCTATTCTTAATCATGAAATTATGATGTACCCAATGTATAAAACAATTTAGTCAATTTTTAATGCGCATTATGTTAGTTAATCTATTTATTTATTTAGTCCATAATGTTTATTAATGTCACATGAGCCAAGTGGGAGAATGTTAGAATTAATGTCTCATGTGAGAGACATATGACTTAGTAGGGACTAATAAATAAATAATTAACTATTAAGGGCTAAACTGTAATTGGGCTTAATAGGAGAAGTTTCTAGGTTAAGTGCTACTTGATGGGAGTAGTGGTTATAAAAGGGGCTTAATACCCACTAACGTGAAATAAGGTCCCCTTCCTGACCAGAAAGTGCTCTTTTCTCACCCATAGTCATCACGAACAGAGAGAGACAGAAAAGAAAGGCCAAAGGAAGTGAAATCCTATTTCTCTCATTTTCAAGGAAATCAAAGTGCACCAGAGAGAAGTTCCTATGGAGAAAGGTACACATCATTATCTATTATTCTTTATTGATTGTTTATGAGAACCATAAATTTCAAGATCCTGTTGGTTTTCTATAATTGATAGTCTAGGAAACCCTCAAGAATTTTTACATATAAAGCATATACTTCTACAATAATAGTTATGCCATATATGTAGACTCAACTCCATGGAGATCTCCAACATGTGGACGAATCCGTTTGACGTGTCTCTTAAGCATGGTGCAGCAGCAAGAACAAGGCGAATCCACAAAATGACACATGTAAAAGAAAAACCATTGGGGTTACACAAGATATGATCTCAGAGCAATTGGGGCTTTGTTAGGAAATATGTATGTGGGGGTCACCACCACAACATGGAGTTTGTAACGGCTCCGGCTTCATGTGGATTCACACATCAGTATATCCTCAAGGATACCAATGGTACCACCACTAGCCTTCCCAATGCTTCGTAGGCGTTCCTCGACAACTCACACATGCTAATCAATAATATATTTAATGCCATTGCTTAAATTTCCCTTATGTGGATTAGACATATTCAAAGGTATGCCAGCCACCTCTCATGGGTTGGGCCTCTCCACGGAATACCAAGCAAAATTATCACCTTATTCTCAAGGCCTTGAAAAACGAAAATCCTTTAGGATTTTTCAATAACTATTTGTCTCACATTTTTTACACTACTAAAAATGTTGAACAATATATGCTAATATGTTTTTGCCTAAGAGACAACTACTAATTATTATCTTATTCATCAAGGATATTAAATCCTAAAATTATTATATTATCTACGTTGCTTAAGAATTTAAAATGTCAAATAATCTACTAATGGATTTATTAAATAAATATTAGAAAATTCAATTAAAAGGAAACTTAAAAATGATAATTAAATTAATTTACTTCGCCATTTTTTTAAAGCCTATTGTAGACTATTCTAGAATATTTTAAATACATAATTCACATCTTTGTGAATAATAATTTCTTTTCCTTTTTTTTCCTAGAACATATCCAGTCACTTTCTCTAGATTTTATTAGGACTATTCTTACTTACAAAGTTCTCTTTTTTCCTATATAGTCACTAAAAAAGAGCTATCATAAAAGGAAACCCTTTAAACTTTAAAGAATATGCCTATCTATTTTGAGCACGATTCCCGTTTTTCCAATCGTTAAACTTATTATTTAATGGTAATTATCATCATTCTATTTAGAGAGAAAAAAATTCAGTTTTCTTTTAATTTTTCTTCTTATAGTGCCTAAGGCAGAGTGATGTTGTGTAACGGTTGTACACTCATTAAGAATAGGTTTTTAGACAATTTATTTATTTATTATTATTTTTATACCGTTTATAATTCATTCAAATAATTACCTTAATATCTAAACTTAAGTTCGCAGTTTAAATTCTTTTTCTTTATCATAATATCTAAACTTGAGTTCTTAGTTTAATTTCTTTTTCTGTATCTACCTATGGAAAGTTAAGTATTTTATTCCTTCTAACTTCATCATCTGTTTTGAACCCATTCAATGGGACTCAAACAGTACCTATACGGCTCACAATTTTACTCCTCATACAATGATATCGAAATCTGAAATGATTCATGGTTGGTACTTTATAAGTTTGCAAGAATAGGCATAATATATATCTATAATAATCTTTCTACTTTAACATGTAAAAACAATAAGCATGTATCGACTTATATAGCTTAGCTTTCATTTCGGGTATCATAAGATCCAAACTTCACGCTAATTTTTTTCCCTATGCGCATAATGATCTCACCAACTCCAGTATGCATTTTCTTTTTCTCTTTTTCCTTGCGAAAACATATTAAGATCATATCTTCTATCACCAAAACAACAACACTCAATATTTTCCTATTTATACTAAGCAACCAATGTAAAGGAGACAAACAAAGAGTCAGCTCCCTTACCTCAAAGAGATGCTAAAAGATAGAGGTTTAGATGAGTGACAGGTGAAGAAATTTATCACTTTGGACAGGGTCTTGAATAAATCATCATTAATTTAACAACAAACCATTCCCATGAACAACATAGAAAATAGAAATGGTTAGGAGAAAGAAAAATATACAGATTTGATAAGGGAAAGGGAAGAGAAAGATTAAGAATAACTTACCAATAGTATAGATCAAGCGAAGAAAAGAATTACATGTTTTTAGCTTTTGAATACTCCTTGACCTTATAATTATGAAATTGGAAGTGTATGTATTTTGAGAAGTGAAAGAAGAAGAAATATGAAGGAGAAGAGGTACTGCGAACTTCACCGTACATAACAGAATAATAGAAGAATAAGTAAGAAGATGTGTTTTGCTTCAGTAATTTATAAGCCTATATATATATATATATATATATATAGTTTACTTCTACATAAGAAACCGATCATTGCCTAAAACATTTACACCTGCGCCTCCCTTGCAAGTTGCTCCACATTGCACATGGACTATCATGACGACATCCAACAATTGTACACATGTTGCATGGTGGCATCTCTTTTATTGCACCATCTAATTTTTTGTCTCTTAGCAATAAAGTTATAATATTATTATTACATCTATTTGGATAGAACACCTCTTGTAACACATTTATTATAAAATCAAGTGAATGAAATTGAATGTAGCAAATGCCACTTTTTCTGTGTTTTTTCTTTGTCCGTAAAACAAGTGCTAATCATTTTTTTTTCTTTTTAATGGTTCTCACTGTTGTGTATTCTTAGACTGGTAGTGTATAACTCAATTTTGTTTCTAATAAAATTTTCTATTGAATCTTACACAGAAAAATTTCACATATTTATTAATTATTTTTTAAAATTAAATTAAACTCAGTCTTATAATTATTTTCAATCACTTTATCATGAATTAGAAAATTCACAATGTTACATTACACGGGTAATCATACTAATTATAAAATATTAACTATTTTATGCATTTTAAGAAAGTTGGTTAATTTAATTTTAAGCAATAAATTTGTCTGTAATTGTAATATTATTTTTAAGAAACCCTTAAAAAATTAATGTATATGGAGAGAGAATATTAGTAGTGGTCTTTTAATTCTTAAAATTAAACTCTTTCTTTTTTCAATCATAAGAGAGAGAAAGAGACAACGGGTAGCATTTATGATACATGCACTAAAATAATTAAGGTTACTTTGATAAAATATAATTCATGCAACGACCAATTAGAACAGAGTCATATGAAAATGAATAAGGAAATATCTAAATAATCTCTTAAAAAAGGGGAAGGAGGGAGTATAATATTCGTTGGAAAAAATATTTTCATTAAGTTTAGAAATTGTATCATCAAATACATAATTATTTTTGAGAAATATACTTTATATAATATAATATACACTCCCTCTATTTTAAAATAATAGTCTTTTCAAGTCTTGCATACATATTAGAAAACATTCAATTATAAAAATTTAGACAAAAATATCTTTAGTTTTTCAACTACTATTGGCCTTAATTGTCTCACTATCTACCAATAATAAATATATTCTATCCTTTAGGCCTCGACCAACATATTTTTATGACAAATGTGTTTTTTTTAAGGCAAGTATTTATTAATCTTCTTAACTAGATATAAGAGTATTATAAAAAAAATAGCTCTATAAAGTCAAAAGAATTACTATTTTTAAAAAATGAACCTAAAAAGACTACTATTTTGAAGCGGTGAGATTAATTATAATAATATCCAAAATAACACACAAAAATTTTCATGTTAAAGGATGTCACAATTTTTTATCACAAAAATCTAAGTGCTCATGGTAAAAATATATTATAAATTATTTTAGTAAATTTTTATTGTTATTTAATAAACATATTTTGAAATTTCAAATTAACTAAATTAGGGTTATTGTTTAATTCAAAATTAGGAATATGGCTCCAATATAATATAACATAAATGCTTATTTATGTATAATTAAAATTTAAAATAAGTAAATAATTTCTAATATAAGTTATATTGTAATCAGAAAATTGCAATAAACATATTTAATTATATGGGTTAAGTTTGGGATTTAAATTGCAATATAAGATTACTTGTAATTATTGAAAATTTAATATTGAAATTCAATTTAGAGATTAAGATATTGAAAAGAAAAGGAGCTGAAATATTGAGAATATCTAATAGAGAAAATGGGGAGAGGGAGAATCTCATTTTCCAAATTATGTATTCTTACAAGTAGATATGTTAGTGAAAATTTTAATGACTAAAATATTTTCAATGTTAGATGTGTATTTTCTATTTCTTTTGAAAAAACAAACATAAAAGTAATCACCAATAATATTTGATTGAATGTGGATGCAAACTTGTATTCATATGAAGAATCACATTTATTTTGTTTCATTCTTTAAAAGAGACAAGCCTAACAAACATGTTGATTTTGTAAATCATATCATAAAAACAAAAAGTATTTTAAATTTTATTTGGCATTAAAATGACATTGCATAATATTGTGAGATAACTAATTACGTGCTTTAAAGGAGTTTAATTTGTTGGTTAATAAGTAATGTATACACATTCCCCCACCTTTGGATTTATAATTAAAAGAAACAGAAAACTAAAACAAAAGTTTACCATGAAGAGGGAATGGAATTATTATAGAAACTAATTCTTACATAAAGTATCAATTGACACCAATTATTGTACCCATGAATAGATCTTAAAAAGTTGCTTAATGATTTGTAGTTTCATAAAAGTCACTAACATTTATTAATAAATTTTGTTCAAACCATTACCTGAAGATTGCAAACACATGCTTTAGCGACAAATGGAAATAAACATTTTACGTGTGTATTAAATCTACATTTAGTTATGCCAGTTATATTGCTACAAAATCTTCTATTATAAAAGCACCAAACAAGACCATCGTATGTACACCAATTTATCTAAACAATTGCTTTAATTTTCAACAAAGACCAAATCTTCATCATGATCAATCCTTTGTCTTCTTCTCATATGGTAAGCAATATACTTTTTTTCAAACTTACTTATCAATCTACCTAATCTTTTAAGCATGTGTTTGAATTATATCTAATTGAGCTTACCTTAAAAGAATAACATCATAGACAATTCATTACTAATTTTGTGACACTACTTGTTTATGTTCAGGTTAACATGGAGATTATCTCTAATGCAATGATACTTTCATTCTCAATACTATTGTTGCTACCAAGTACATCATATTCACTATATCAAAAGCCTGAAAATCATATCAAGACAGATATTTTTGTAACTGGGAGTTTTGAAATGGGACCAGGATCAATTGCAACAAAAACATTTGAGAATATAAAGTTTCCTAAAGGTCATGTTGGAATTAAGAGTTTTGATGCGGAACTAGTTGACCAAGAAGGGAACTCTATACCTTCGTATGAAACTTACCTTCATCATTGGCTTGCAATAAAGTACCACCAAAATATTACCATGTCACCTAATCCTAAGCTTCGTCGTCCTGAGAATGCTTTTTTCCAAAGAAACAAAGGTACATGTAATGGTGGCATTCTTCCACATTATTGGGGATTTGGAGTAGAATCACGAGGAACAACCTCAAAAATTCCTGATCCTTTTGCTATAGAACAAGGTAACCCAACCTAAATTAAAAATGGATATGAGGAGAAATGGTTGCTCAACATCATGGTCATTGATACACGTGGTGCACAAGATAAGAAAGCTTGCACTCAATGTAGATGTGACCATATGAATCTCCCGAAGGACTTTTATAATGTCACAAGGGATATACATAACCAAAAATTGACTACAAATTATAAAGGAGGTCTCTTTTGTTGTTAGGACAACTTACAATGCAAGCAAATAGAGGGTTTTCAAGGTCCAAGGAGAATGGTTTCCTTAAGATACAAAATTAGTTGGGTTGATTGGAACATATACCAAATACCAGTTAAGGTTTACATACTTGATTCCACCGACAAAGTGAGGTCAAATGATTCCAAAATACTTCATGATTGTCTGGTAGATAAGTTTTTCAAGACAATACTTTAGGATAAAACAATATACTTTTCAATCTTATTAGAGTGAGTGAACAAAAGTAAATCTTAATTCCTTGCAGGCAGAGTATACCATTCCAGCAACTGGTGGTGGTGGTGATTCTCCTCATGTCCAAAAAGCAAACATCCCAATGGAAAAAGGAGGTTATCTAATTTATGGCACTGCTCATATGCATTCAGGTGTTGTAAATGCAACTTTATATGGACAGGTGATGAACAATATTTTTCGCCATTCTTGTAAACCATTTGTTATTAGTTACGTATTAATTTTGTGAAACTTTTTGGGAATGACTTTTTATTCAATAAATTTTCTAATTTCATATCATTGTAAAAGGTCATATATAACAATGCATCTTCAACTCTAAAATTTATGTTCTCCTACCATTTAGGATGGAAGGACTTTATGTACATCAACACCAAAATATGGAATAGGAAAAGAGGCTGGAAATGAGAAAGGTTATCTCATTGGAATGTCTGTTTGTTATCCACAACCGGGTTCAATCAAGATTCATGATGGTGAAATTTTGACTCTAGAATCTAGATATAAAAATGAGTTTCGTACTGGAGCTATGGAACATTTCTACATCTATTTGGCAGAGGAACTACCACAATGATATTAAAAATGTAATTTTAAATTATTCATGTCCCTTCACTTAGTGCTTTATTTTATTTTGTGATAGTTGGTTCATGACAACATAAACATCAACACTCCTTTTGTCCATATCTCAATACGGAGTCCTTTTTCTTTTCTTTTTATATTCCATCGTATGGTGCATACAAGAGGAATGAACAAAAGACAATAGAGATGACATAATTTTTTTCCTTTCAATTGATATTCAAATGTCTGATTGTTTAAAGGAGTATTATGCATTTTGCTCTAAACATGCTCTTTTTTATGAACACATTTCAAATTGAACCCACAAACTAATTCTTTAGGTATTTCTAAATAACATATTTTTTAATTAGTTGTCCTTTTATACTTATAATTATAATTTTGTCATACATTTGGTTATATGCTTGAACATTTTCTCTTACTTTTTAACAAGAAAAGCTCAACATTATAGGTCATTAGGAGCATAATAAAGATGATGACAATGAGGATATATTAAAAGAATATAGATACATATTTTTATCATCATATTCAAAAATCAATTTAAAAGACGATATTTTATTAAGCAAAGGATTGCAAAAGCATCATGATAAAACCCTATCATTCTAATTATGTCGGCACCATAGGGGCAATCAATCATATGCCCGCAAACCAAATTTGTTCATCAAAAAAGGAAATAACAACAAACATAGGAGGACATAAAACCAAATCCATTCAAATAAAAAAAATAACAAAACCTATAATTAGGCATATTCAACTTATCTTGAACAGAAGTATCAGCAATAAAAGCTTTGGACTATATCCCACCATATGATACCTTGTGCATGTAAACCAAGATTCGCTATCAATCCGAACAATAATTTCGTTCACACAAATATGGGAGTTATGGAAAGATATTCACTTAGTATATGACAAACAATTAATCCATCTATTTTGAAACCTCCACGGCACCAGGAGATGAGATTTGAAAACTTGTGCCAATGACAATGAGTCACCTTTCAACCATAATTGATCCGGACCTTTGCCTTGCGCTATTTCAATAGCTAAAAATGCAACTTGCAACTCAGCATGAAAAGCAATTGAAATATCCAAAGAGTGAGAGAAACAACCCAAAAAAGCACCACTAGAATTACAAAAAATTCCCCCACTAGCTGAAGGCCCCAAACAACTATTTGTTGCACCATCAATGTTGCACTTAATCAATCCCATTTGTGTAGTTGCCTGAGATTAAGGCAGCAGACATAACTTTGAGGACAATGTGCTCATACTGAAAAGGGCCCGTTTCAAACCTAGCTTGGTTCCTATCATACCAAATAAGCTAAATGATGTGTACAACTAAAGAAACGTGCACATCCTTGACCTATGAGCTAATTGAATTGGAGCAAGTATGAAACAGGTCCATAGTATAAGAAAAAGACTTGCTA
Organism: Glycine soja; assembly: GCF_004193775.1. Taxonomy (NCBI): domain Eukaryota; kingdom Viridiplantae; phylum Streptophyta; class Magnoliopsida; order Fabales; family Fabaceae; genus Glycine; species Glycine soja. The sequence continues at coordinate 41,932,724 of NC_041002.1, forward strand.
CATTGCAATAAGTGACTAAGCTAGTTCCAAAGCTTCATTGCTAAGGGACATTCCTGAAATAGTTGTTTTGCATTATCAACACTAGCTCCATAATGAGAACAAATAGAGGCAAAAGAAAAAAAACTCTACGTTCAAATTATCATCCGTAGGTGAACAATCTGGAATCCATCTCCAAAACAAAAAGGATTTTGATGGCGAGAATCCTTTTCTCCATAAAATCTTATGCCAAGATAATGACTACAAGTTAGTTTAGAAGAAAGAAAACACTCCTTTAAAAGTCATGTTTCCTAAATTTGAGGGGATCCAAATGGGTTTATCTATGATCTCCTCTAAAGAAATAATAACAAATTTAATGTCTTCTGCTAGCTAGGAAAAGATAGTGTGAACTCTTGAGGAAGCACCCAACATTTATTCCTATTTAAACCCTTCACCATGGGCTGGAATGAGTTTCGAGTCAATTCTAGAATATTTAGAGTGATTGTTGTCGGTTCATCAAGCCAATTATCTAGCCAGAAGGAGATGTTAATAAGATCTCCAACTAATCAAACCGAATGTTCCATAACAATCCAAAAAAAAAATCCTTGATCCCTGTCCAAATAGAAGAGAAGATATAGGATTCCCCATGAGTACCAACCTCTAGAAATCTAGAATAGCACAAAAAGCCCAAGGCTCATCTGAAGTGGCTAAAGACCAAATTAGCTTCATAATTGCAACCTTATTGATTAACTTTAGTGATCTAATTCAAAGGCCACCCATCTCTAAAGGAGATCACCTTTTTTTTTTTTTCAGGATACTGTGAATAATTTTCTCTCGTCAATATCACTAATACAAATGAAATTTTGAAGCCACATATCAAGCATCTTCAATGTAGCTATAGGCCATGAGTAAATGTGAAAACTATATAACAACCTTCTCTACACAACTGTTTTAATCAATCGTACTCTTCCCATAAAGAAGAGTAAAGAACCCTTCCAGGAGCTTAAAAGAGGGGCACACCAAGATAAGAAAAAGGAATAGATCCTTTAGAAAATCCCAAAAAAATTTTAAAAAGGATATTTGAATTTAGAAACACATAATATATCAAATTTTCCTACAAATAAAGATTTTGATATAATAAGGAAAATTCATGTCCTCTCAATCAATTTAGTAATAGGAGTTGATTTTATGTATGTACACACATATTTACACATATTTCAAGTGAAAATTAAATTTATTCTCGTAAAACATAATTAAGTAAATGTTATTTTTTTAGGAGTTTCAATTGAAAATTCCATCAAAATTTATCTAGACTTATGATTTGATAATATAAGAATATACTACAAAAGTGAAAAATAAAAGTCAAGAAATTAGCAAGAATAATGATAGTTAGTCGTCATTAGTTATAACAAAGATCCTTCAAAAATTTAATTAGTTTAAACATCGTTGATTAAAATAATATTATTTAAATTCAATTTCAAAATGCATGATCAAGGAAGGGTTTTTAGAGTTTTAAAAAAATTGAGTTGTACTAAATTATTTCTAGATGTCATAAATTAATATCAGCGAGTCATTAAGTTAACAATATTGTGATTAGCACTTAATTAAGTTTATTAGCCAATTTTAATCTTTAGCTGAATTTTCTGTCACCAATCCGCAACCGTCCTTTCAATTTGTGTCCATTTGTATTAATTGACTATCACTGCAAGTCCACTTAACATTGTTTATAGAAAAAAGATGTAAATTTTCTGCATTTCATAAAGGCAATTGTCAATAGAATTTCATGATATATGGAAATAAAAATTAGTAAATACATAACTACTGAAATTTATGAAATTTTAAACTAAGTGCAAGTTTTAGTATAAAAATACAGGTTAGGAAGTAACCAATGTGCCATCTTCCATCAGACGACACGTGAAGTGGAAAATGACTTACACCAAGAAAACTGATCAAATGATGTTTGAGGCGGCAAAGAAAATTGCTAACAAGATTGTAAGTCACTTTCAATTGTCAATTGCAATTATTTATGTTTATTGTTTGATTGAGTAAACAAATAAATGTGTTCCTTATAGGATTCCATGGAGGAGCAGGCTTCAGAGGATTCCATTGTCGCTCATGGACGTTAAGATGTACTGACTATTGTCATTGGCCGACCAGAACACCCTGGTCGTGTGCGTGCTGCTGGAGCCGATGTCATGATCAAACAATACTTTGAACCGGCTCCAAGGACCTCCCACACGTCTTCGTCCATGACTCCGAAAGACATGGAGCAGTTGAGGCAAAAAATCAGGGACCAACTGGAGGAGTCAATCACAGAAAAAGTGACTCGACAAGTAATGTTGTCCTTTAGCCAGATGCAATCCCGGTTTCAATCGTAGATGCAATCACATGTACTCGCACTACCTCCTGAGCCTGAGGATGGTTGTTCAACTACTCGTATTAGCACAAAGGAAAATGTTGTCATCTGGTTTTGACGATACTCCACAAAGTAAATCCAAGGCTACTGCTAGGTGGATTGTTGCTAAAGTAAGTCATTTAAACAATGCTTCTAGTTATATTTTAATACTGTGTAGACTAATTTGAAATTAACATTGAATATCTAAATTTCATAATGTATTTAGTGTAATTGACAAAAAGGAAGTACTGCGTGCGTTTATTACGTCAGGCATCGGATGTCAACTATAATCTTAGGAAGTTTCAAGAATAATTGGAAAACGATAATTGTTTAACTCAAACGTATTTCATTTTGTTATAATTGGTATTATATATTATTAACTTATGTTTTATTATATCATGTCATATTTCAATGATGCTAGACCATTGAAACCACAGAGATTGGAGGTGCTTCGCATCCAACAGGCAAGCTACTATTTGAAAGTTAAAAATGAAACAATTAGTGTGTAAGTAGTTTTGCAATTGTAGTGTACTTATTTACATTTTTTACAATTCATGTTATATGAACATTAAATATGTTTTTAATTCATAGTAAATGTCGCAACCTACCCTTCGGTGGGAGGGCGACGCGTGACTCGCGGGTGCGTCTTCCAAGAAAAGAATACGCACGGAGTCGCCACCAACGTTTATTTGAGGAAAACGTCGGAAAAACCGGAAAAGACGTGGTCTATGAATTTTAAGTGAAAGGTTCGGAAGTTGTATTTACGCACGGGAAAGGTATTAGCACCCCACACGTCCGTCACAAGAGACGACAACCTTTAATCAAATGTGCAAATATGACTTCAATTTATATTCTTTTCTCTTTTTACGTTCTTATGTCTTTTTTATGCCTTTTTATATTTTTATCTTTTTGTGGTCGACAAGGGCGTTTCCCTTTGCTCCTACGTATTCCTCAATTGTGATGAGAAAATTAGACTTACGTAGTTCTTTTGTGAACAAAGCGTTTTGGTTAAGTTATTTTTTATCCTTTTTTGCAAGATATGTTTTTATTGAATGAAAGGTCATTTAAGGCGTTGGACCATTAGACAATCTTTCGATTCTTTTGAAAAGTGAGAAAACATTAAGGCATTGGACCATTAATGATTTCTTTATTTTTGAAAGAGGTAACAAAGTTACATATTGATTTTAGGCTTTTTAGAAATCTACACTTAACCAATAAAAGCAGAAAAGACCATTTCAAGGCATTGGACCTTTGAAAAAGGCTTTTTTAGGCGATGACAAAAAGTTTGGTTTATGAATTGATTTTAGCCTAAGTTTCACTTTAGTTATTAGTCGATTCGATTAAGAATGAGAAATCCCAAAGAAAAACGTCCGATTGATTTTTTTTTATATTTATTTTACTAAAAGATATTTTTGATTATTATAATATTATTTTACCTCTTTTTGGTTTCCAACGTGGTTACGGCATGACCGAACGGTCAGATTTCATTTTAACAGAAATTAACGGATGTTACAATTCTAATGATCGGGGGAAACTTATTTTATTTTTTGATTAGGCGAGAAAATGACTTAAGTAAATGACTAAAGCACGTCAAAAGGGGGTACGGAAAGTAAATGAAACGAAAATAAAAGTACGCGAAAAAAATGAGGACCACTAAGAGTACATAGAATGAATTGAAAAGTTTGGTTTCGGGAACTTACCGGTTGAAGACCGAAGAACGGACGAAGAACGTCGAAGAATGGTTGAAAATCTTCGCGAAATCACCCACAGAAACGTTACGGAAGCGCCTCGGCTTGAATTTTCTTCATGAAAACAATTTTTTTCACTAATTTCAAGTGATCTCGAAATACCAGGAGGGCTGAACAGTTTTCTCCTTCACTCCTCCCCCTATTTATAGGAAAATAGGGGAGGAGCTTGCCACCCAGCTCGCCCAGGCGAGCTAGGTTGCTTCCTCCAAAAGCAACCGCCTTCTGGAGGAACATCTTGGAAGGCCCAAGTGGGCCTGATTTCTATTTGCACCCCCATTTTTACTAAGTACACCCCTTGCCTTTTTTTGGTGATTCTTTTTTCGTAACGTTACGAAACTTTACGAATTTTGTAACGACACTTGTTTTATTTCCGTAAGGTTACGGAACCTTACGGGCCATGTAATTACTCCTTTTTTAGCTTTCAGAATGTTATGGAAACTCACGGATTGCGTAACAATACTTCCTTTTGATTTTCGGCATGTTACGGAATTTCAAGGATTGCATAAAATGCTTCATTTTGATTTCCGGCATGTCTCGGAACTTCACGAATTGCCTAACGATGGGTGTCAAGTACCTCGAAGTGGTCAAACAAAAGTTGCATGCCACCAAACAATGGTCACCGGACGAAATTAGGTTATGAAAGTAAATATTCAATTTTTAAGGAATTTCTGCTAAAAATTGTTTGAAAACAAACTAAAAATTATCTGTTGTGGTTTTGCTTTTAAATTTGCAGGTTAATTTGGGGTAACTTAAAAAAAGTAAACACATTGAAAAAATCTAAAAAACAACAACAATTTTTACTAAAAACTGACGTTGATGTTTACAAACAACATCAGTTTTCCCAAAAACCGATGTTAACATGCACTCACAACATCAGTTTCTATAAAATCGATGTTATTGTTGAACATACAACATCAATTTTTACCAAAAGCCGATGTTGGTTATCAAAAAACAACATCGATTTTTAGTAAAAACCGATGTTGTTGGATGACAACCAAAATCGTTTTTACGAAAACCGATGTTAATATAGAAATACAACATTGGTTTTTGCAAAAACCAATATTATATGTATAAGTTAACACCAATTTTGGTAAAAACCGATGTTAATATGAGGATATTTGACTTTTTTTATAATTCTTACTATATAACATCAATTTTTTGAAAAACAAATGTTGTCATTTTTATCTCAACATCGGTTTTGGAAAACCGATGTTAACGATATTACTTTCAACATTGGTACTTTCAACAACGGTTGATAACCGATGTTGAAAGTCCTTAATAATCGATGTTAAAATCCTATTTTCTAGTAGTGGGTAAGCTCACAAAATTATGAAAACCTACACATAATAATACATACATCTAAAATATGAAACCTTAATATTCAATAAACACAATAGACAAGTTTATAAAGCATATACTTCTACAATAATACTTATGCCATATATGTAGACTCAACTCCATGGAGATCTCCAACATGTGGACGAATCCGTTTGCGTGTCTCTTAAGCATAATGTAGCAGCAACAACAGGGCGAATCCACAAAATGACACATGTCAAAGAAAACCCATTGGGGTGACACTAGATATGATCTCAGAGCAATTAGGACTTCGTTAGGAAATATGTATGTGGGGGTCACCACCACAACATGGAGTTTGTAACGGCTCCGGATTCATGTGGATTCACACATCGTATATCCTCAAGGATACCAATGGTACCACCACTAGCCTTCCCAATGCTTCGTAGGCGATCCTCGTCAACTCACACATGGTACTCAATCATATATTTAACCCCATTGCTTAGATTTCCCTTATATGGATTAGACATATTCAAAGGTATGCCAGCCACCTCTCATGGGTTGGGCCTCTCCATGGAATACTAAGCAAAATTATCACCTTATTCTCAAGGCCTTGAAAAACGAAAATCCTTTAGGATTTTTCAATAACTATTTGTCTCACATTTTTGATAATACTTAAAATGTTGAACAATATATGCTAATATGTTTTTGTCTATGAGACAATTACTAATTATTATCTTATTCATCAAGGATATTAAATCCTAAAATTATTGTATTATCTACGTTGCTTAAGAATTTAAAATGTCAAATAATCTACTAATGGATTTATTAAATAAATATTAGAAAATTCCATTAAAAGGAAACTTAAAAATGATAATTAAATTAATTTACTTCGCCATTTTTTTAAAGCCTATTGTAGACTATTCTAGAATATTTTAAATACATAATTCACATCTTTGTGAATAATAATTTCTTTTCCTTTATTTTCCAAGAACATATCCAGTCACTTTCTCTAGATTTTATTAGGACTATTCTTACTTACAAAGTTCTCCTTTTTCCTATAAAGTCACTAAAAAAGAGCTATCATAAAAGGAAATGCTTTAAACCTTAAAGAATATGCCTATCTATTTTGAGCATGATTCCTGTTTTTCCAATCGTTAAACTTATTATTTAATGGTAATTATCATCATTCTATTTAGAGAGAAAAAAAATTCAGTTTTCTTTTACTTTTTCTTCTTATGGTGCCTAAGGCAGAGGGATGTTGTGTAACGGTTGCACACTCTTTAAGAATAGGTTTTTAGACAATTTATTTATTTATTATTATTTTTATACCGTTTATAATTTATTCAAATAATAACCTTAATATCTAAACTTAAGTTCTCAGTTTAAACTCTTTTTCTTTATCATAATATCTAAACTTGACTTCTTAGTTTAATTTCTTTTTCTGTATCTACCTATGGAAAGTTAAGTATTTTATTCCTTCTAACTTCATTATCTGTTTTGAACCCATTCAATGGGACTCAAACAGTCCCTATATGGCTCACAATTATACTCCTCATACAATGATATCAAAATCTCAAATGATTCATGGTTGGTACTTTATAAGTTTGCAAGAATAGGCATAATATATATCTATAATAATCTTTCTACTTTAACATGTAAAAACAATAAGCATGTATCGACTTATATAGCTTAGCTTTCATGTCGGGTATCATAAGATCCAAACTTCACGCTAATTTTTTTCCCTATGCGCATAATGATCTCACCAACTCCAGTATGCCTTTTCTTTTTCTCTTTTTCCTTGCGAAAACATATTAAGAATATATCTTCTATCACCAAAACAACAACACTCAGTACTTTCCTATTTACACTAAGCAACCAATGTAAAGGAGACAAACAAAGAGTCAGCTCCCTTACCTCAAAGAGATGCTAAAAGATAGAGGTTTAGATGAGTGATAGGTGAAGAAATTTATCACTTTGGACACGGTCTTGAATAAATCATCATTCATTTAACAACAAACCATTCCCATGAACAACATAGAAAATAGAAATGGTTACAAGAAAGAAAAATGTCCAGATTTGATAATGGAAAGGGAAGAGAAAGATTAAGAATAACTTACCAATAGTATAGATCAAGGGAAGAAAAGAATTACATTTTTTAGCTTTTGAATACTCCTTGAACTTATAATTATGAAATTGGAAGTGTATGTATTTTGAAAAGCTAAAGAAGAAGAAATACGAAGGAGAAGAGGTACTGCAGACTTCACCGTACATAACAGAATAATTAAGAATATGTGTTTTGCTTCAGTAATTTATAAGCCTAAATATATATATATATATATATATATATATATATATATATATATATATATATATATATATATATATAATTTTATATAGTTTACTTCTACATAAGAAATCTATCATTGCCTAAAACATTTAAACCTGTACCTCCCTTGAAAGTTGCTCCACATTGCACATGGACTATCATGACTGCATCCAACAATTGTACACATGTTGCATGGTGGCATCTCTTTTATTGCACCATCTAATTTTTTTCCTCTTAGCAATAAAGTTATAATATTTTTATTACATCTGTTTGCATAGAACACCTCTTGTAACACATTTATTATAAAATCAAGTGAATGAAATTGAGTGTAGCAAATGCCACATTTTATGTGTTTTTTCTTTGTCCGTAAAACAAGTGCTAATCAATTTTTTTTTCTTTTTAATTGTTGTCACTGCTGTGTATTCTTAAACTGGTAGTGTATAACTCAATTTTGTTCCTAATAAAATTTTCTATTGAATCTTACACACAAATATTACACATATTTATTAATTATTTTTTAAAATTAAATTAAACTAACTCTTATAATTATTTTCAATCACTTTATCATGAATTAGAAAAATCACAATGTTAAATTAGACGGGTAATCATACTAATTATAATACATTAACTATTTTATGCATTTTAAGAAAGTTGGTTAATTTAATTTTAAGCAATAAATTTGTCTGTAATTGTAACATTATTTTTAAGAAACCCTTCAATAATTAATGTATATGGAGAGAGAATATTAGTATTGGTCTTTTAATTCTTAAAATTAAACTCTTTCTTTTTTCAATCATAAGAAAGAGAAAGAGACAATTGGTAGCATTTATGATACATGCATTAAAATAATTAAGGTTATTTTGATAAAATATAATTCATGCAACGACCAATTAGAACAGAGTCATATGAAAATGAATAAGGAAATATCTAAATAATCTCTTAAAAAAGAGGATGGAGAGACTATAATATTCGTTGGAAAAAATATTTTCATTAAGTTTAGAAATTGTATCATCAAATACATAATTATTTTTAAGAAATATACTTTATATAATATAATATACACTCCCTCTATTTTAAAATAATAGTCTTTTCAAGTCATGCATACATATTAGAAAACATTCAATTATAAAAATTTAGACAAAAGTATCCATAGTTTTTCAACTACTATTGGCCTTAATTGTCTCACTATCTACGAATAATAAATATATTCTATCCTTTAGGCCTCGACCAACATATTTTTATGACAAATGTGTTTTTATTAAGGCAAGTATTTATTAATCTTCTTAACTAGATATAAGAGTTATAAAAAAAATAGCTCTATAAAGTCAAAAGAATTACTATTTCGAAAAAATGAACCTAAAAAGACTACTATTTTGAAACGGTGAGATTAAATATAATAATATAAATAATAACACACAAAAATTTTCATGTTAAAGGATGTCACAATTTTTTATCACAAAAATCTAAGTGCTCATGGTAAAAATATATTATAAATTAATTTAGTAAATTTTTATTGTTACTTAATAAACATATTTTGAATTTCAAATTAACTAAATTAGGGTTATTGTTTAATTCAAAATTAGGAATCTAGCTCCAATATTATATAACATAAATGCTTATTTATGTATAATTAAAATTTAAAATAAGTAAATATTTTCTAATATAAGTTATATTGTAATCAGAAAATTGCAATAAACATATTTAATTATATGGGTTAAGTTTGGGATTTAAATTGCAATATAAGATTACTTGTAATTATTGAAAATTTAATATTGAAATTCAATTTAGAGATTAAAATATTGAAAAGAAAAGGAGCTGAAATATTGAGAATATCTAATAGTGAAAATGGGGAGAGGGAGAATCTCATTTTCCAAATTATGTATTCTTACAAGTAGATATGTTAGTGAAAATTTTAATGAATAAAATATTTTTCAATGTTAGATGTGTATATTCTATTTCTTTTGAAAAAACAAACATAAAAGTAATCACCAATAATATTTGATTGAACATGGAAGCAAACTTGTATTCATATGAAGAAGCACATTTATTTTGTTTCATTCTTTAAAAGAGACAAGCCTAACAAACATGTTGATTTTGTAAATCATATCATAAAAACAAAAAGTATTTTAAATTTTATTTCGCATTAAAAAGACATTGCATAATATCGTCCTTTAAAGGAGTTTAATTTGTTGGTTAATAAGTAATGTATACACATTCCCCCACCTTTGGATTTATAATTAAAAGAAACAGAAAAACAAAAGTTTACCATGAAGAGGGATTGAAATTATTATAGAAACTAATTCTTACATAAAGTATCAATTGACACCAATTATTGTACCCATTAATAGATCTAAACAGTTGCTTAATGATTTGTAGTTTCATAAAAGTCACTAACATTTATTAATAAATTTTGTTCAAACCATTACCTGTAGATTGCAAACACATGCTTTAGCGACAAATGGAAATAAACATTTTACGTGTGTATTAAATCTACATTTAGTTATGCCAGTTATATTGCTACAAAATCTTCTATTATAAAAGCACCAAACAAGACCATCGTATGTACGTCAATTTATCTAAACAATTTCTTTAATTTTCAACAAAGACCAAATCTTCATCATGATCAATCCTTTGTCTTCTTCTCATATGGTAAGCAATATACTTTTTTTCAAACTTACTTATCAATCTACCTAATCTTTTAATCATGTGTTTGAATTATATCTAATTGAGCTTACCTTAAAAGAATAACATCATAGACAATTCATTACTAATTTTGTGACACTACTTGTTTATGTTCAGGTTAACATGGAGTTTATCTCTAATGCATTGATACTTTCATTCTCAATACTATTGTTGCTACCAAGTACATCATATTCACTATATCAAAAGCCTGAAAATCATATTAAGACAGCTATTTTTGTAACTGGGAGTTTTGAAATGGGACCCGGATCAATTGCAACAAAAACATTTGAGAATATAAAGTTTCCAAAGGTCATGTTGGAATTAAGAGTTTTGATGCGGAACTAGTTGACCAAGAAGGGAACTCTATACCTTCGTATGAAACTTACCTTCATCATTGGTTGCAATAAAGTACCACCAAAATATTACCATGTCACCTAATCCTAAGCTTCGTCGTCCTGAGATGCTTTTTTCCAAAGAAACAAGGACATGTAATGGTGGCATTCTTCCACATTATTGGGGATTTGGAGTAGAATCACGAGGAACAACCTCAAAAATTCCTGATCCTTTTGCTATAGAACAAGGTAACCCAACCTAAATTAAAAATGGATATGAGGAGAAATGGTTGCTCAACATCATGGTCATTGATACACGTGGTGCACAAGATAAGAAAGCTTGCACTCAATGTAGATGTGACCATATGAATCTCCCGAAGGACTTTTATAATGTCACAAGGGATATACATAACCAAAAATTGACTACAAATTATAAAGGAGGTCTATTTTGTTGTCAGGACAACTTACAATGCAAGCAAATAGAGGGTTTTCAAGGTCAAGGAGAATGGTTTCCTTAAGATACAAAATTAGTTGGGTTGATTGGAACATATACCAAATACCAGTTAAGGTTTACATACTTGATTCCACCGACAAAGTGAGGTCAAATGGTTCCAAAATACTTCATGATTGTCTGGTAGATAAGTTTTTCAAGACAATACTTTATGATAAAACAATATACTTTTCAATCTTATTAGAGTGAGTGAACAAAAGTAAATCTTAATTCCTTGCAGGCAGAGTATACCATTCCAGCAACTGGTGGTGGTGGTGATTCTCCTCATGTCCAAAAAGCAAACATCCCAATGGAAAAAGGAGGTTATCTAATTTATGGCACTGCTCATATGCATTCAGGTGTTGTAAATGCAACTTTATATGGACAGGTGATGAACAATATTTTTCGCCATTCTTATAAACCATTTGTTATTAGTTACGTATTAATCTTGTGAAACTTTTTGTGAATGACTTTTTATTCAATAAATTTTCTAATTCCATATCATTGTAAAAGGTCATATATAACAATGCATCTTCAACTCTAAAATTTATGTTCTCCTACCATTTAGGATGGAAGGACTTTATGTACATCAACACCAAAATATGGAACAGGAAAAGAGGCTGGAAATGAGAAAGGTTATCTCATTGGAATGTCTGTTTGTTATCCACAACCGGGTTCAATCAAGATTCATGATGGTGAAATTTTGACTCTAGAATCTAGATATAAAAATGAGTTTCGTACTGGAGCTATGGGACATTTCTACATCTATTTGGCAGAGGAACTACCACAATGATATTAAAAATGTAATTTTAAATTATTCATGTCCCTTCACTTAGTGCTTTATTTTATTTTGTGATAGTTGGTTCATGACAACATAAACATCAACACTCCTTTTGTCCATATCTCAATATGGAGTTCTTTTTCTTTTCTTTTTATATTCCATCGTATGGTGCATACAAGAGGAATGAACAAAAGACAATAGAGATGACATAATTTTTTTCCTTTCAATTGATATTCAAATGCCCGATTGTTTAAAGGAGTATTATGCATTTTGCTCTAAACATGCTTTTTTTATGAACACATTTCAAATTGAACCCACAAACTAATTCTTTAGGTATTTCTAAATAACATATATTTTTTAATTAGTTGTCCTTTTATACTTATAATTATAATTTTGTCATACATTTGGTTATATGCTTGAACATTTTCTCTTACTTTTTAACTAGAAAAGCTCAACATTATAGGTCATTAGGAGCATAATAAAGATGATGACAATGACGATATATAAAGAATATAAATACATAATTTTATTATCATATTCAAAAATCAATTTAAAAGAGGATTTTTTTAAAGCAAAGGATTGCAAAAGTATCATGATAAAACCCTATCATTCCAATTATGTCGGCAACATAGGGGCAATCAATCATATGCCCGCAAACCAAATTTGTTCATCAAAAAAGGAAATAACAACAAACATAGGAGGACATAAAACCAAATCCATGCAAATAAAAAAAAATAACAAAACCTGTAATTAGGCATATTCAACTTATCTCGAACAGAAGTATCGACAATAAAAGCTTTGGACTATATCCCACCATATGATACCTTGTGCATGTAAACCACGATTCGCTATCTATCCGTACAATAATTTCGTTCACACAAATATGGGAGCTATGGAAAGATATTCACTTAGTATATGACAAACAATTAATCCATTTATTTTGAAACTTCCACGGCACCAGGAGATGAGATTTGAAAATTTGTGCCAATGACAATGAGTCACCTTTCAACCATAATTGATCCGGACCTTTGCCTTGTGCTATTTCAATAGCTAAAAATCCAACTTGCAACTCAGCATGAAAGGCAATTGAAATATCCAAAGAGTGAGAGAAACAACCCAAAAAAGCACCCCTAGAATTACGAAAAATTCCCCCACTAGCTGAAGGCCCTAGACAACTATTTGTTGCACCATCAATGTTGCACTTAATCCATCCCATTTGAGTAGTTGCCTGAGATTAAGGCAGTAGACATAACTTTATGGACAATGTGCTCATACTGAAAAGGGCCACTTTCAAACCTAGCTTGGTTCCTATTATACCAAATAATCTAAATGATGTGTACAACTAAAGAAATGTGCACATCCTTGACCTATGAGCTAATTGAATTGCAGCAAGTATGATACAGGTCCATAGCGGAAGAAAAAGACTTGCTACATTGCAATAAGTGACTAAGCTAGTTCTAAAGCTTCATTGCTAAGGGACATTCCTGAAATAGTTGTTTTGCATTATCAACACTAGCTCCACAATGAGAACAAATAGAGGCAAAAGAAAAAAAACCCTACGTTCAAATTATCATCTGTAGGTGAACAATCATGAATCCATCTCCAAAACAAAAAGGATTTTGATGGCGAGATTCCTTTTCTCCGTAAGATCTTATGCCATGATAATGACTACAAGTTAGTTTGGAAGAAAGAAAACACTCCTTTAAAAGTCATGTTTCCTAAATTTGAGGGGATCCAAATGGGTTTATCTATGATCTCCTCTAAAGGAATAATAACAAATTTAATGTCTTCCGCTAGCTAGGAAAAGATAGTGTGAACTCTTGAGGAAGCACCCAACATTTATTCCTATTTAAACCCTTCACTATGGGCTGGAATGAGTTTCGAGTCAACTCTAGGATATTTAGAGTGATCGTTGTCGGTTCATCAAGCCAATTATCTAGCCAGAAGTAGATGTTAATAAGATCTCCAACTAACCAAACCGAATGTTCCATAACAATCCAAAAAAAATCCTTGATCCTTGTCCAAATAGAAGAGAAGATATAGTATTCCCCATGAGTACCAACCTTAAGAAATCTAGAATAGCACAAAATGCCCAAGGCTCATCTGAAGTGGCTAAAGACCAAATTAGCTTCATAATTGCAACCTTATTGATTAACTTTAGTGATCTAATTCAAAGGCCACCCATCTCTAAAGGAGATCACCTTTTTTTTTTAGGATACTGTGAATAATTTTCTCTCGTCAATATCACCAATACAAATGAAATTTTGAAGCCACATATCAAGCATCTTCAATCTAGCTATAGGCCAAGAGTAAATGTGAAAACTATATAACAACCTACTCTACACAACTGTTTTAATCAATCGTACTCTTCCCATAAAGAAGAGTAAAGAACCCTTCCAGGAGCTTAAAAGAGGGGCACACCAAGATAAGAAAAAGGAATAGATCCTTTAGAAAATCCCAAAACATTTTTAAAAAGGATATTTGAATTTAGAAACACATAATATATCAAATTTTCCTACAAACAAACATTTTGATATAATAAGGAAAATTCATGTCCTCTCAATCAATTTAGTAATAGGAGTTGATTTTATGTACGTACACACACATATTTACACATATTTCAAGTGAAAATTAAATTTATTCTCGTAAAAAATAATTAAATAAATGTTATTTTTTTAGGAGTTTCAATTGAAAATTCCATCAAAATTTATCTAGACTTGTGATTTGATAATATAAGAATATACTACAAAAGTGAAAAATAAAAGTCAAGAAATTAGCAAGAATAATGATAGTTAGTCGTCATTAGTTATAACAAAGATCCTTAAAAAATTTAATTAGTTTAAACGTCGTTGATTAAAATAATATTATTTAAATTCAATTTCAAAATGCACAATCAAGGAATCTTTTTTAGAGTTTTAAAGATATTGAGTTGTACTAAATTATTTCAAGAAGTCATAAATTAATATCAGGGAGTCATTAAGTTAACAATATTTTGATTAGCACTTAATTAAGTTTATTAGCCAATTTTCTTCTTTAGCTGAATTTTCTGTCACCAATCCGCAACCCTCCTTTCAATTTGTGTCCATTTGTATTAATTGACTATCACTGCATGTCCACTTAACAATGTTTATAGAAAGATTTAAAAATACTTTATTAATTTATTCAGAAAAAAGATGTAAATTTTTTGCATTTCATAAAGGCAATTGTCAATAGAATTTCATGATATATGGAAATAAAAATTAGTAAATACATAATTGCTAACAAATGTGCCATCTTCCATCAGACGACACGTGACCAATGTGCCATCTTCCATCAGACGACACGTGACCAATGTGCCATTTTGCATCAGACGACATGTGAAGTGGAAAATGACTTACACCAAGAAAACTGATCAAATGATGTTTGAGGCGGCAAAGGAAATTGCTAACAAGATTGTAAGTCACTTTCAATTGTCAATTGCAATTATTTATGTTTATTGTTTGATTGAGTAAACAA
The DNA here is from genome assembly GCF_004193775.1 of Glycine soja. Lineage (NCBI taxonomy): Eukaryota > Viridiplantae > Streptophyta > Magnoliopsida > Fabales > Fabaceae > Glycine > Glycine soja. Next base: position 41,948,245 of record NC_041002.1, read on the forward strand.
ATAAATGTGTTCCTTATAGGATTCCATGGAGGAGCAGGCTTCACAGGATTCCATTGTCGCCCATGGACATTAAGATGTACTGACTATTGTCATTGGCCGACCAGAACACCCTGGTCGTGTGCGTGCTGCTGGAGCCGATGTCACGATCAAACAATACTTTGGACCGGCTCCAAGGACCTCCCACACGTCTTCGTCCATGTCTCCGAAAGACATGGAGTAGTTGAGGCAAAAAATCAGGGACCAGCTAGAGGAGTGGATCACAGAAAAAGTGACTCGACAAGTAATGTTGTCCTTTAGCCAGATGCAATCCCAGTTTCAATCGTAGATGCAATCACAGGTACTTGCACTACCTCCTGAGCCTGAGGATGGTCGTTCAACTACTCATGTCAGCACAAAGGAAAATGTTGTCATCTGGTTTTGACGATACTCCACAAAGTAAATCCAAGGCTACTGCTAGGTGGATTGTTGTTAAAGTAAGTCATTTAAACAATGCATCTAGTTATATTTTAATACTGTTTAGACTAATTTGAAATTAACATTGAATATCTAAATTTCATAATGTATTTAGTGTAATAGACAAAAAGGAAGTGCTGCGTGCGGGTATTACGTCATGCATCGGATGTCAACTATAATCTTAGGAAGTTTCAAGAATAATTGGAAAACGATAATTGCTTAATTCAAACGTATTTCATTTTGTTATAATTGGTATTATATATTATTAACTTATGTTTTATTATATCATGTAATATTTCAATGATGCTACACCATTGAAACCAAAGAGATTGGAGGCGCTTCGCATCCAACAGGCAAGCTACTATTTGAAAGTTAAAAATGAAACAATTAGTGTGTAAGTGGTTTTGCAATTGTAGTGTACTTATTTACATTTTTTACAATTCATGTTATATGCACATTAAATATTTTTTAATTCATAGTAAATATTCAACTTTTAAGGAATTTCTGCTAAAAATTGTTTGAAAACAGACTAAAAATTATCTGCTGTGGATCTGCTTTTTAATTTGCAGGTTAATTTGAGGTAACTTAAAAAATAGTAAACACATTGAAAAATCTAAAAAACAACAACGATTTTTACTAAAAATCGACGTTCATGTTTACAAACAACATCAGTTTTCCCAAAAACCGATGTTAACATGCACTCACAACATCAGTTTCTATAAAATCGATGTTATTGTTGAACATACAACATCAATTTTTACCAAAAGCCGATGTTGGTTATTAGAAAACAACATCGATTTTTAGTAAAAACCGATGTTGTTGGATGACAACCAAAATCGTTTTTACGAAAACCGATGTTAATATACAAATACAACATTGATTTTTGCAAAAACCGATATTATATGTATAAGTTAACACCAGTTTTGGTAAAAAACCAATGTTAATATGAAGATATTTGACTTTTTTTTTTTATATAATTCTTACTATATAACATCAATTATATGAAAAAACAATGTTGTCATTTTTATCTCAACATCGGTTTTGGAAAACCAATGTTAACGATATTACTTTCAACATTGGTACTTTCAACATCGGTTGATACCCGATGTTGAAAGTCCTAAATAATCGATGTTAAAATCCTATTTTCTAGTAGTGGGTAAGCTCATAAAATTATGAAAACCTACACTTAATAATTCAAACATCTAAAATATGAATCCTTAATATTCAATAAAGACAATAGACAAGTTTATAAAGCATATACTTCTACAATAATAGTTATGCCATATAAGTAGACTCAACTCCATGGAGATCTCCAACATGTGGACGAATCCGTTTGACGTGTCTCTTAAGCATGGTGCAGCAGCAACAACAGGGCGAATCCTCAAAATGAAACATGTCAAAGAAAAACCATTGGGGTGACACTAGATATGATCTTAGAGCAATTGGGGCATCGTTAGGAAATATGTATGTGGGGGTCACCACCACAACATGGAGTTTGTAACGGCTCCGGCTTGATGTGGATTCACACATTTGTAAATCCTCAAGGATACCAATGGTACCACCACTAGCCTTCCCAATGCTTCGTAGGCGTTCCTCGACAACTCACACATGCTACTCAATAATATATTTAATGTCATTGCTTAGATTTCCCTTATGTGGATTAGACATATTCAAAGGTATGCCAGCCACCTCTCATGGGTTGGGCCTCTCCACGGAATACTAAGCAAAATTATCACCTTATTCTCAAGGCCTTGAAAAACGAAAATCCTTTAGGATTTTTCAATAACTATTTGTCTCACATTTTTGACACTACTAATAATGTTGAACAATATATGCTAATATGTTTTTGTCTAAGAGACAGCTACTAATTATTATCTTATTCATCAAGGATATTAAATCCTAAAATTATTATATTATCTACGTTGCTTAAGAATTTAAAATGTCAAATAATCTACTAATGGATTTATTAAATAAATATTAGAAAATTCCATTAAAAGGAAACTTAAAAATGATAATTAAATTAATTTACTTCGCCATTTTTTTAAAGCCTATTGTAGACTATTCTAGAATATTTTAAATACATAATTCACATCTTTGTGAATAATAATTTCTTTTCCTTTTTTTTCCTATAACATATGCAGTCACTTTCTCTAGATTTTATTAGGACTATTCTTACTTACAAAGTTCTCCTTTTTGCTATATAGTCACTAAAAAAGAGCTATCATAAAAGGAAATGTTTTAAACTTTAAAGAATATGCCAATCTATTTTGAGCACGATTCCTATTTTTCCAATCGTGAAACTTATTATTTAATGGTAATTATCATCATTCTATTTAGAGAGAAAAAAATTCAGTTTTCTTTTACTTTTTCTTCTTATAGTGCCTAAGGTAGAGTGATGTTGTGTAACGGTTGCACACTCTTTAAGAATAGGTTTTAAGACAATTTATTTATTATTATTTTTATACCGTTTATAATTCATTCAAATAATTACCTTAATATCTAAACTTAAGTTCTCAGTTTAAATTCTTTTTCTTTATCATAATATCTAAACTTGAGTTCTTAGTTTAATTTCTTTTTTTGTATCTACCTATGGAAAGTTAAGTATTTTATTCCTTCTAACTTCATTATTTGTTTTGAACCCATTAAATGGGACTTAAACAGTCCCTATATGGCTCACAATTCTACTCCTCATACAATGATATCAAAATCTCAAATGATTCATGGTTGGTACTTTATAAGTTTGCAAGAATAGGCATAATATATATCTATAATAATCTTTCTACTTTAACATGTAAAAACAATAAGCATGTATTGACTTATATAGCTTAGCTTCCATTTCGGGTATCATAAGATCCAAACTTCACGCTAATTTTTTTCCCTATGCGCATAATGATCTCACCAACTCCAGTATGCATTTTCTTTTTCTCTTTTTCCTTGCAAAAACATATTAAGATCATATCTTCTATCACCAAAACAGCAACACTCAATATTTTCCTATTTATACTAAGCAACCAATGTAAAGGAGACAAACAAAGAGTCAGCTCCCTTACCTCAAAGAGATGCTAAAAGATAGAGGTTTAGATGAGTGATAGGTGAAGAAATTTATCACTTTGGACAGGGTCTTGAACAAATCATCATTAGTTTAACAACAAATTATTCCCATGAACAACATAGAAAATAGAAATGGTTAGGAGAAAGAAAAATGTCCAGATTTGATAAGGGAAATGGAAGAGAAATATTAAGAATAACTTGCCAATAGTATAGATCAAGCGAAGAAAAGAATTACATGTTTTTAGCTTTTGAATACTCCTTGAACTTATAATTATGAAATTGGAAGTGTATGTATTTTGAGAAGTGAAAGAAGAATAAATATGAAGGAGAAGAGGTACTGTGGACTTCACCCTACATAACAGAATAATAGAAGAATAAGTAAGGAGATGTGTTCTGCTTCAGTAATTTATAAGCCTAAATACATACATATATATATATATATATATATATATATATATATATATATGTATGTATGTATATGTATGTATATAGTTTACTTCTACATAAGAAATCTATCATTGCTTAAAACATTTATACATGCACCTCCCTTGCAAGTTGCTCCACATTGCACATGGACTATCATGACGACATCCAACAATTGTACACATGTTGCATGGTGGCATCTCTTTTATTGCACCATCTAATTTTTGTCTCTTAGCAATAAAGTTATAATATTTTTATTACATCTATTTGCATAGAACACCTCTTGTAACACATTTATTATAAAATCAAGTGAATGAAATTGAATGTAGCAAATGCCACATTTTCTGTGTTTTTTCTTTGTCCGTAAAACAAGGGCTAATCATTTTTTTTTTCTTTTTAATGGTTCTCACTGTTGTGTATTCTTAAACTGGTAGTGTATAACTCAATTTTGTTTCTAATAAAATTTTCTATTGAATCTTACACACAAAAATTTCACATATTTATTAATTATTTTTTAAAATTAAAGTAAACTTGCTCTTATAATTATTTTCAATCACTTTATCATGAATTAGAAAAATCACAATGTTACATTACACGGTAATCATACTAATTATAAAACATTAACTATTTTATGTATTTTAAGAAAGTTGGTTAATTTAATTTTAAGCAATAAATTTGTCTGTAATTGTAACATTATTTTTAAGAAACCCTTAAATAATTAATGTATATGGAGAGAGAATATTAGTAGTGGTCTTTTAATTCTTAAAATTAAACTCTTTCTTTTTTCAATCATAAGAGAGAAAGAGACAACTGGTAGCATTTATGATACATGCACTAAAATAATTAAGGTTATTTTGATAAAATATAATTCATGCAAGACCAATTAGAACAGAGTCATATGAAAATGAATAAGGATATATATAAATAATCTCTTAAAAAAGGGGATGGAGGGACTATAATATTCGTTGGAAAAAATATTTTCATTAAGTTTAGGAATTGTATCATCAAATACATATTTATTTTTTAGAAATATACTTTATATAATATAATATACACTCCCTCTATTTTAAAATAATAGTCTTTTCAACTCATGCATACATATTAGAAAACATTCAATTATAAAAATTTAGACAAAAATATCCTTAGTTTTTCAACTACTATTGGCATTAATTGTCTCACTATCTACCAATAACAAATATATTCTATCCTTTAGGCCTCGACCAACATATTTTTATGACAAATGTGTTTTTTTTAAGACAAGTATTTATTAATCTTCTTAACTAGATATAAGAGTATTATAAAAAAAATAGCTCTATAAAGTCAAAAGAATTACTATTTTGAAAAAATGAACCTAAAAAGACTACTATTTTGAAACGGTGAGATTAATTATAATAATATCAATAATAACACACAAAAATTTTCATGTTAAAGGATGTCACAATTTTTTATCACAAAAATCTAAGTGCTCATGGTAAAACTATATTATAAATTATTTTAGTAAATTTTTATTGTTATTTAATAAACATATTTTGAAATTTCAAATTAACTAAATTAGGGTTATTGTTTAATTCAAAATTAGGAATCTAGCTCCAATATTATATAACATAAATGCTTATTTATGTATAATTAAAATTTAAAACAAGTAAATATTTTCTAATATAAGTTATATTGTAATCAGAAAATTGCAATAAACATATTTAATTATATGGGTTAAGTTTGGGATTTAAATTGCAATATAAGATTACTTGTAATTATTGAAAATTTAATATTGAAATTCAATTTAGAGATAAAGATATTGAAAAGAAAAAGAGCTGAAATATTGAGAATATCTAATAGAGAAAATCGGGAGAGTGAGAATCTCATTTTCCAAATTATGTATTCTTACAAGTAGATATTTAGTGAAAATTTTAATGAATAAAATATTTTTCAATGTTAGATGTGTATTTTCTATTTCTTTTGAGAAAAAAAAAAGAAAAGTAATCACCAATAATATTTGATTGAACGTGGAAGCAAACTTGTATTCATATGAAGAAGCACATTTATTTTGTTTCATTCTTTAAAAGAGACAATCCTAACATGTTGATTTTGTAGATCATATCATAAAAACAAAAAGTATTTTAAATTTTATTTGGCATTAAAAAGACATTGCATAATATATTGAGATAACTAATGACGTGCTTTAAAGGAGTTTTATTTGTTGGTTAATAAGTAATGCATACGCATTCCCCCCCCCCCCCCTTTGGATTTATAATTAAACGAAACAGAAAACTAAAACAAAAGTTTACCATGAAGAGGGATTGAAATTATTATAGAAACTAATTCTTACATAAAGTATCAATTGACACCAATTATTGTACCCATAAATAGATCTAAACAGTTGCTTAATGATTTGTAGTTTCATAAAAGTCACCAACATTTATTAATAAATTTTGTTCAAACCATTACCTGTAGATTGCAAACACATGCTTTAGCGACAAATGGAAATAAACATTTTACGTGTGTATTAAATCTACATTTAGTTATGCCAGTTATATTGCTACAAAATCTTCTATTATAAAAGCACCAAACAAGACCATCGTATGTACACCAATTTATCTAAACAATTGCTTTAATTTTCAACAAAGACCAAATCTTCATCATGATCAATCCTTTGTCTTCTTCTCATATGGTAAGCAATATAGTTTTTTTTCAAACTTACTTATCAATCTACCTAATCTTTTAATCATGTGTTTGAATTATATCTAATTGAGCTTACCTTAAAAGAATAACATCATAGACAATTCATTACTAATTTTGTGACACTACTTGTTTATGTTTAGGTTAACATGGAGTTTATCTCTAATGCAATGATACTTTCATTCTCAATACTATTGTTGCTACCAAGTGCATCATATTCACTATATCAAAAGCCTAAAATCATATTAAGACAGCTATTTTTGTAACTGGGAGTTTTGAAATGGGACCCGGATCAATTGCAACAAAAACATTTGAGAATATAAAGTTTCCAAAAGGTCATGTTGGAATTAAGAGTTTTGATGCGGAACTAGTTGACCAAGAAGGGAACTCTATACCTTCGTATGAAACTTACCTTCATCATTGGTTTGCAATAAAGTACCACCAAAATATTACCATGTCACCTAATCCTAAGCTTCGTCGTCCTGAGGATGCTTTTTTCCAAAGAAACGAAGGCACATGTAATGGTGGCATTCTTCCACATTATTGGGGATTTGGAGTAGAATCACGAGGAACAACCTCAAAAATTCCTGATCCTTTTGCTATAGAACAAGGTAACCCAACAAAAATTAAAAATGGATATGAGGAGAAATGGTTGCTCAACATCATGGTCATTGATACACGTGGTGCACAAGATAAGAAAGCTTGCACTCAATGTAGATGTGACCAGATGAATCTCCCGAAGGACTTTTATAATGTCACAAGGGATATACATAACCAAAAATTGACTACAAATTATAAAGGAGGTCTATTTTGTTGTCAGGACAACTTACAATGCAAGCAAATAGAGGGTTTTCAAGGTTCAAGGAGAATGGTTTCCTTAAGATACAAAATTAGTTGGGTTGATTGGAACATATACCAAATACCAGTTAAGGTTTACATACTTGATTCCACCGACAAAGTGAGGTCAAATGGTTCCAAAATACTTCATGATTGTCTGGTAGATAAGTTTTTCAAGACAGTACTTTATGATAAAACAATATACTTTTCAATCTTATTAGAGTGAGTGAACAAAAGTAAATCTTAATTCCTTGCAGGCAGAGTATACCATTCCAGCAACTGGTGGTGGTGGTGATTCTCCTCATGTCCAAAAAGCAAACATCCCAATGGAAAAAGGAGGTTATCTAATTTATGGCACTGCTCATATGCATTCAGGTGTTGTAAATGCAACTTTATATGGACAGGTGATGAACAATATTTTTCGCCATTCTTATAAACCATTTGTTATTAGTTACGTATTAATCTTGTGAAACTTTTTGTGAATGACTTTTTATTCAATAAATTTTCTAATTCCATATCATTGTAAAAGGTCATATATAACAATGCATCTTCAACTCTAAAATTTATGTTCTCCTACCATTTAGGATGGAAGGACTTTATGTACATCAACACCAAAATATGGAACAGGAAAAGAGGCTGGAAATGAGAAAGGTTATCTCATTGGAATGTCTGTTTGTTATCCACAACCGGGTTCAATCAAGATTCATGATGGTGAAATTTTGACTCTAGAATCTAGATATAAAAATGAGTTTCGTACTGGAGCTATGGGACATTTCTACATCTATTTGGCAGAGGAACTACCACAATGATATTAAAAATGTAATTTTAAATTATTCATGTCCCTTCACTTAGTGCTTTATTTTATTTTGTGATAGTTGGTTCATGACAACATAAACATCAACACTCCTTTTGTCCATATCTCAATATGGAGTTCTTTTTCTTTTCTTTTTATATTCCATCGTATGGTGCATACAAGAGGAATGAACAAAAGACAATAGAGATGACATAATTTTTTTCCTTTCAATTGATATTCAAATGCCCGATTGTTTAAAGGAGTATTATGCATTTTTCTCTAAACATGCTTTTTTTATGAACACATTTCAAATTGAACCCACAAACTAATTCTTTAGGTATTTCTAAATAACATATATTTTTTAATTAGTTGTCCTTTTATACTTATAATTATAATTTTGTCATACATTTGGTTATATGCTTGAACATTTTCTCTTACTTTTTAACTAGAAAAGCTCAACATTATAGGTCATTAGGAGCATAATAAAGATGATGACAATGACAATATATAAAGAATATAAATACATAATTTTATTATCATATTCAAAAATCAATTTAAAAGAGGATTTTTTTAAAGCAAAGGATTGCAAAAGTATCATGATAAAACCCTATCATTCCAATTATGTCGGCAACATAGGGGCAATCAATCATATGCCCGCAAACCAAATTTGTTCATCAAAAAAGGAAATAACAACAAACATAGGAGGACATAAAACCAAATCCATGCAAATAAAAAAAAATAACAAAACCTGTAATTAGGCATATTCAACTTATCTCGAACAGAAGTATCGACAATAAAAGCTTTGGACTATATCCCACCATATGATACCTTGTGCATGTAAACCATGATTCGCTATCTATCCGTACAATAATTTCGTTCACACAAATATGGGAGCTATGGAAAGATATTCACTTAGTATATGACAAACAATTAATCCATTTATTTTGAAACTTCCACGGCACCAGGAGATGAGATTTGAAAATTTGTGCCAATGACAATGAGTCACCTTTCAACCATAATTGATCCGGACCTTTGCCTTGTGCTATTTCAATAGCTAAAAATCCAACTTGCAACTCAGCATGAAAGGCAATTGAAATATCCAAAGAGTTAGAGAAACAACCCAAAAAAGCACCCCTAGAATTACGAAAAATTCCCCCACTAGCTGAAGGCCCCAGACAACTATTTGTTGCACCATCAATGTTGCACTTAATCCATCCCATTTGAGTAGTTGCCTGAGATTAAGGCAGTAGACATAACTTTATGGACAATGTGCTCATACTGAAAAGGGCCACTTTCAAACCTAGCTTGGTTCCTATTATACCAAATAATCTAAATGATGTGTACAACTAAAGAAATGTGCACATCCTTGACCTATGAGCTAATTGAATTGCAGCAAGTATGATACAGGTCCATAGCGGAAGAAAAAGACTTGCTACATTGCAATAAGTGACTAAGCTAGTTCTAAAGCTTCATTGCTAAGGGACATTCCTGAAATAGTTGTTTTGCATTATCAACACTAGCTCCACAATGAGAACAAATAGAGGCAAAAGAAAAAAAACCCTACGTTCAAATTATCATCTGTAGGTGAACAATCATGAATCCATCTCCAAAACAAAAAGGATTTTGATGGCGAGATTCCTTTTCTCCGTAAGATCTTATGCCATGATAATGACTACAAGTTAGTTTGGAAGAAAGAAAACACTCCTTTAAAAGTCATGTTTCCTAAATTTGAGGGGATCCAAATGGGTTTATCTATGATCTCCTCTAAAGGAATAATAACAAATTTAATGTCTTCCGCTAGCTAGGAAAAGATAGTGTGAACTCTTGAGGAAGCACCCAACATTTATTCCTATTTAAACCCTTCACTATGGGCTGGAATGAGTTTCGAGTCAACTCTAGGATATTTAGAGTGATCGTTGTCGGTTCATCAAGCCAATTATCTAGCCAGAAGTAGATGTTAATAAGATCTCCAACTAACCAAACCGAATGTTCCATAACAATCCAAAAAAAATCCTTGATCCTTGTCCAAATAGAAGAGAAGATATAGTATTCCCCATGAGTACCAACCTTAAGAAATCTAGAATAGCACAAAATGCCCAAGGCTCATCTGAAGTGGCTAAAGACCAAATTAGCTTCATAATTGCAACCTTATTGATTAACTTTAGTGATCTAATTCAAAGGCCACCCATCTCTAAAGGAGATCACCTTTTTTTTTTAGGATACTGTGAATATTTTCTCTCGTCAATATCACCAATACAAATGAAATTTTGAAGCCACATATCAAGCATCTTCAATCTAGCTATAGGCCAAGAGTAAATGTGAAAACTATATAACAACCTACTCTACACAACTGTTTTAATCAATCGTACTCTTCCCATAAAGAAGAGTAAAGAACCCTTCCAGGAGCTTAAAAGAGGGGCACACCAAGATAAGAAAAAGGAATAGATCCTTTAGAAAATCCCAAAACATTTTTAAAAAGGATATTTGAATTTAGAAACACATAATATATCAAATTTTCCTACAAACAAACATTTTGATATAATAAGGAAAATTCATGTCCTCTCAATCAATTTAGTAATAGGAGTTGATTTTATGTACGTACACACACATATTTACACATATTTCAAGTGAAAATTAAATTTATTCTCGTAAAAAATAATTAAATAAATGTTATTTTTTTAGGAGTTTCAATTGAAAATTCCATCAAAATTTATCTAGACTTGTGATTTGATAATATAAGAATATACTACAAAAGTGAAAAATAAAAGTCAAGAAATTAGCAAGAATAATGATAGTTAGTCGTCATTAGTTATAACAAAGATCCTTAAAAAATTTAATTAGTTTAAACGTCGTTGATTAAAATAATATTATTTAAATTCAATTTCAAAATGCACAATCAAGGAATCTTTTTTAGAGTTTTAAAGATATTGAGTTGTACTAAATTATTTCAAGAAGTCATAAATTAATATCAGGGAGTCATTAAGTTAACAATATTTTGATTAGCACTTAATTAAGTTTATTAGCCAATTTTCTTCTTTAGCTGAATTTTCTGTCACCAATCCGCAACCCTCCTTTCAATTTGTGTCCATTTGTATTAATTGACTATCACTGCATGTCCACTTAACAATGTTTATAGAAAGATTTAAAAATACTTTATTAATTTATTCAGAAAAAAGATGTAAATTTTTTGCATTTCATAAAGGCAATTGTCAATAGAATTTCATGATATATGGAAATAAAAATTAGTAAATACATAATTGCTAACAAATGTGCCATCTTCCATCAGACGACACGTGACCAATGTGCCATCTTCCATCAGACGACACGTGACCAATGTGCCATTTTGCATCAGACGACATGTGAAGTGGAAAATGACTTACACCAAGAAAACTGATCAAATGATGTTTGAGGCGGCAAAGGAAATTGCTAACAAGATTGTAAGTCACTTTCAATTGTCAATTGCAATTATTTATGTTTATTGTTTGATTGAGTAAACAAATAAATGTGTTCCTTATAGGATTCCATGGAGGAGCAGGCTTCACAGGATTCCATTGTCGCCCATGGACATTAAGATGTACTGACTATTGTCATTGGCCGACCAGAACACCCTGGTCGTGTGCGTGCTGCTGGAGCCGATGTCACGATCAAACAATACTTTGGACCGGCTCCAAGGACCTCCCACACGTCTTCGTCCATGTCTCCGAAAGACATGGAGTAGTTGAGGCAAAAAATCAGGGACCAGCTAGAGGAGTGGATCACAGAAAAAGTGACTCGACAAGTAATGTTGTCCTTTAGCCAGATGCAATCCCAGTTTCAATCGTAGATGCAATCACAGGTACTTGCACTACCTCCTGAGCCTGAGGATGGTCGTTCAACTACTCATGTCAGCACAAAGGAAAATGTTGTCATCTGGTTTTGACGATACTCCACAAAGTAAATCCAAGGCTACTGCTAGGTGGATTGTTGTTAAAGTAAGTCATTTAAACAATGCATCTAGTTATATTTTAATACTGTTTAGACTAATTTGAAATTAACATTGAATATCTAAATTTCATAATGTATTTAGTGTAATAGACAAAAAGGAAGTGCTGCGTGCGGGTATTACGTCATGCATCGGATGTCAACTATAATCTTAGGAAGTTTCAAGAATAATTGGAAAACGATAATTGCTTAATTCAAACGTATTTCATTTTGTTATAATTGGTATTATATATTATTAACTTATGTTTTATTATATCATGTAATATTTCAATGATGCTACACCATTGAAACCAAAGAGATTGGAGGCGCTTCGCATCCAACAGGCAAGCTACTATTTGAAAGTTAAAAATGAAACAATTAGTGTGTAAGTGGTTTTGCAATTGTAGTGTACTTATTTACATTTTTTACAATTCATGTTATATGCACATTAAATATTTTTTAATTCATAGTAAATATTCAACTTTTAAGGAATTTCTGCTAAAAATTGTTTGAAAACAGACTAAAAATTATCTGCTGTGGATCTGCTTTTTAATTTGCAGGTTAATTTGAGGTAACTTAAAAAATAGTAAACACATTGAAAAATCTAAAAAACAACAACGATTTTTACTAAAAATCGACGTTCATGTTTACAAACAACATCAGTTTTCCCAAAAACCGATGTTAACATGCACTCACAACATCAGTTTCTATAAAATCGATGTTATTGTTGAACATACAACATCAATTTTTACCAAAAGCCGATGTTGGTTATTAGAAAACAACATCGATTTTTAGTAAAAACCGATGTTGTTGGATGACAACCAAAATCGTTTTTACGAAAACCGATGTTAATATACAAATACAGCATTGATTTTTGCAAAAACCGATATTATATGTATAAGTTAACACCAGTTTTGGTAAAAAACCAATGTTAATATGAAGATATTTGACTTTTATTTTTATAATTCTTACTATATAACATCAATTTTATGAAAAAACAATGTTGTCATTTTTATCTCAACATCGGTTTTGGAAAACCGATGTTAACGATATTACTTTCAACATTGGTACTTTCAACATCGGTTGATACCCGATGTTCAAAGTCCTTAATAATCGATGTTAAAATAATATTTTCTAGTAGTGGGTAAGCTCATAAAATTATGAAAACCTACACATAATAATTCATACATCTAAAATATGAAAGCTTAATATTCAATAAAGACAATAGACAAGTTTATAAAGCATATACTTCTACAATAATAGTTATGCCATATAAGTAGACTCAACTCCATGGAGATCTCCAACATGTGGACGAATCCGTTTGACGTGTCTCTTAAGCATGGTGCAGCAGCAACAACAGGGCGAATCCTCAAAATGAAACATGTCAAAGAAAAACCATTGGGGTGACACTAGATATGATCTTAGAGCAATTGGGGCATCGTTAGGAAATATGTATGTGGGGGTCACCACCACAACATGGAGTTTGTAACGGCTCCGGCTTGATGTGGATTCACACATTTGTAAATCCTCAAGGATACCAATGGTACCACCACTAGCCTTCCCAATGCTTCGTAGGCGTTCCTCGACAACTCACACATGCTACTCAATAATATATTTAATGTCATTGCTTAGATTTCCCTTATGTGGATTAGACATATTCAAAGGTATGCCAGCCACCTCTCATGGGTTGGGCCTCTCCACGGAATACTAAGCAAAATTATCACCTTATTCTCAAGGCCTTGAAAAACGAAAATCCTTTAGGATTTTTCAATAACTATTTGTCTCACATTTTTGACACTACTAATAATGTTGAACAATATATGCTAATATGTTTTTGTCTAAGAGACAGCTACTAATTATTATCTTATTCATCAAGGATATTAAATCCTAAAATTATTATATTATCTACGTTGCTTAAGAATTTAAAATGTCAAATAATCTACTAATGGATTTATTAAATAAATATTAGAAAATTCCATTAAAAGGAAACTTAAAAATGATAATTAAATTAATTTACTTCGCCATTTTTTAAAGCCTATTGTAGACTATTCTAGAATATTTTAAATACATAATTCACATCTTTGTGAATAATAATTTCTTTTCCTTTTTTTTCCTATAACATATGCAGTCACTTTCTCTAGATTTTATTAGGACTATTCTTACTTACAAAGTTCTCCTTTTTGCTATATAGTCACTAAAAAAGAGCTATCATAAAAGGAAATGTTTTAAACTTTAAAGAATATGCCAATCTATTTTGAGCACGATTCCTATTTTTCCAATCGTGAAACTTATTATTTAATGGTAATTATCATCATTCTATTTAGAGAGAAAAAAATTCAGTTTTCTTTTACTTTTTCTTCTTATAGTGCCTAAGGTAGAGTGATGTTGTGTAATGGTTGCACACTCTTTAAGAATAGGTTTTAAGACAATTTATTTATTATTATTTTTATACCGTTTATAATTCATTCAAATAATTACCTTAATATCTAAACTTAAGTTCTCAGTTTAAATTCTTTTTCTTTATCATAATATCTAAACTTGAGTTCTTAGTTTAATTTCTTTTTTTGTATCTACCTATGGAAAGTTAAGTATTTTATTCCTTCTAACTTCATTATTTGTTTTGAACCCATTAAATGGGACTTAAACAGCCCCTATATGGCTCACAATTCTACTCCTCATACAATGATATCAAAATCTCAAATGATTCATGGTTGGTACTTTATAAGTTTGCAAGAATAGGCATAATATATATCTATAATAATCTTTCTACTTTAACATGTAAAAACAATAAGCATGTATAGACTTATATAGCTTAGCTTCCATTTCGGGTATCATAAGATCCAAACTTCACGCTAATTTTTTTCCCTATGCGCATAATGATCTCACCAACTCCAGTATGCATTTTCTTTTTCTCTTTTTCCTTGCAAAAACATATTAAGATCATATCTTCTATCACCAAAACAGCAACACTCAATATTTTCCTATTTATACTAAGCAACCAATGTAAAGGAGACAAACAAAGAGTCAGCTCCCTTACCTCAAAGAGATGCTAAAAGATAGAGGTTTAGATGAGTGATAGGTGAAGAAATTTATCACTTTGGACAGGGTCTTGAACAAATCATCATTAGTTTAACAACAAATTATTCCCATGAACAACATAGAAAATAGAAATGGTTAGGAGAAAGAAAAATGTCCAGATTTGATAAGGGAAATGGAAGAGAAATATTAAGAATAACTTGCCAATAGTATAGATCAAGCGAAGAAAAGAATTACATGTTTTTAGCTTTTGAATACTCCTTGAACTTATAATTATGAAATTGGAAGTGTATGTATTTTGAGAAGTGAAAGAAGAATAAATATGAAGGAGAAGAGGTACTGTGGACTTCACCCTACATAACAGAATAATAGAAGAATAAGTAAGGAGATGTGTTCTGCTTCAGTAATTTATTAGCCTAAATACATATATATATATATATATATATATATATATATATATATATGTATGTATGTATATGTATGTATATAGTTTACTTCTACATAAGAAATCTATCATTGCTTAAAACATTTATACATGCACCTCCCTTGCAAGTTGCTCCACATTGCACATGGACTATCATGACGACATCCAACAATTGTACACATGTTGCATGGTGGCATCTCTTTTATTGCACCATCTAATTTTTGTCTCTTAGCAATAAAGTTATAATATTTTTATTACATCTATTTGCATAGAACACCTCTTGTAACACATTTATTATAAAATCAAGTGAATGAAATTGAATGTAGCAAATGCCACATTTTCTGTGTTTTTTCTTTGTCCGTAAAACAAGGGCTAATCATTTTTTTTTTCTTTTTAATGGTTCTCACTGTTGTGTATTCTTAAACTGGTAGTGTATAACTCAATTTTGTTTCTAATAAAATTTTCTATTGAATCTTACACACAAAAATTTCACATATTTATTAATTATTTTTTAAAATTAAAGTAAACTTGCTCTTATAATTATTTTCAATCACTTTATCATGAATTAGAAAAATCACAATGTTACATTACACGGTAATCATACTAATTATAAAACATTAACTATTTTATGTATTTTAAGAAAGTTGGTTAATTTAATTTTAAGCAATAAATTTGTCTGTAATTGTAACATTATTTTTAAGAAACCCTTAAATAATTAATGTATATGGAGAGAGAATATTAGTAGTGGTCTTTTAATTCTTAAAATTAAACTCTTTCTTTTTTCAATCATAAGAGAGAGAAAGAGACAACTGGTAGCATTTATGATACATGCACTAAAATAATTAAGGTTATTTTGATAAAATATAATTCATGCAACGACCAATTAGAACAGAGTCATATGAAAATGAATAAGGAAATATCTAAATAATCTCTTAAAAAAGGGGATGGAGGGACTATAATATTCGTTGGAAAAAATATTTTCATTAAGTTTAGGAATTGTATCATCAAATACATAATTATTTTTGAGAAATATACTTTATATAATATAATATACACTCCCTCTATTTTAAAATAATAGTCTTTTCAACTCATGCATACATATTAGAAAACATTCAATTATAAAAATTTAGACAAAAATATCCTTAGTTTTTCAACTACTATTGACATTAATTGTCTCACTATCTACCAATAACAAATATATTCTATCCTTTAGGCCTCGACCAACATATTTTTATGACAAATGTGTTTTTTTTAAGGCAAGTATTTATTAATCTTCTTAACTAGATATAAGAGTATTATAAAAAAAATAGCTCTATAAAGTCAAAAGAATTACTATTTTGAAAAAATGAACCTAAAAAGACTACTATTTTGAAACGGTGAGATTAATTATAATAATATCAATAATAACACACAAAAATTTTCATGTTAAAGGATGTCACAATTTTTTATCACAAAAATCTAAGTGCTCATGGTAAAAATATATTATAAATTATTTTAGTAAATTTTAATTGTTATTTAATAAACATATTTTGAAATTTCAAATTAACTAAATTAGGGTTATTGTTTAATTCAAAATTAGGAATCTAGCTCCAATATTATATAACATAAATGCTTATTTATGTATAATTAAAATTTAAAACAAGTAAATATTTTCTAATATAAGTTATATTGTAATCAGAAAATTGTAATAAACATATTTAATTATATGGGTTAAGTTTGGGATTTAAATTGCAATATAAGAATACTTGTAATTATTGAAAATTTAATATTGAAATTCAATTTAGAGATAAAGATATTGAAAAGAAAAAGAGTTGAAATATTGAAAATATCTAATAGAGAAAATGGGGAGAGTGAGAATCTCATTTTCCAAATTATGTATTCTTACAAGTAGATATGTTAGTGAAAATTTTAATGAATAAAATATTTTTCAATGTTAGATGTGTATTTTCTATTTCTTTTGAAAAAATAAATAGAAAAGTAATCACCAATAATATTTGATTGAACGTGGAAGCAAACTTGTATGCATATGAAGAAGGACATTTATTTTGTTTCATTCTTTAAAAGAGACAATCCTAACATGTTGATTTTGTAAATCATATCATAAAAACAAAAAGTATTTTAAATTTTATTTGGCATTAAAAAGACATTGCATAATATATTGAGATAACTAATGACGTGCTTTAAAGGAGTTTTATTTGTTGGTTAATAAGTAAGGCATACGCATTCCCCCCCCCCCCCCTTTGGATTTATAATTAAACGAAACAGAAAACTAAAACAAAAGTTTACCATGAAGAGGGATTGAAATTATTATAGAAACTAATTCTTACATAAAGTATCAATTGACACCAATTATTGTACCCATAAATAGATCTAAACAGTTGCTTAATGATTTGTAGTTTCATAAAAGTCACTAACATTTATTAATAAATTTTGTTCAAACCATTACCTGTAGATTGCAAACACATGCTTTAGCGACAAATGGAAATAAACATTTTACGTGTGTATTAAATCTACATTTAGTTATGCCAGTTATATTGCTACAAAATCTTCTATTATAAAAGCACCAAACAAGACCATCGTATGTACACCAATTTATCTAAACAATTGCTTTAATTTTCAACAAAGACCAAATCTTCATCATGATCAATCCTTTGTCTTCTTCTCATATGGTAAGCAATATAGTTTTTTTTCAAACTTACTTATCAATCTACCTAATCTTTTAATCATGTGTTTGAATTATATCTAATTGAGCTTACCTTAAAAGAATAACATCATAGACAATTCATTACTAATTTTGTGACACTACTTGTTTATGTTTAGGTTAACATGGAGTTTATCTCTAATGCAATGATACTTTCATTCTCAATACTATTGTTGCTACCAAGTGCATCATATTCACTATATCAAAAGCCTAAAAATCATATTAAGACAGCTATTTTTGTAACTGGGAGTTTTGAAATGGGACCCGGATCAATTGCAACAAAAACATTTGAGAATATAAAGTTTCCAAAAGGTCATGTTGGAATTAAGAGTTTTTATGCGGAACTAGTTGACCAAGAAGGGAACTCTATACCTTCGTATGAAACTTACCTTCATCATTGGTTTGCAATAAAGTACCACCAAAATATTACAATGTCACCTAATCCTAAGCTTCGTCGTCCTGAGGATGCTTTTTTCCAAAGAAACGAAGGCACATGTAATGGTGGCATTCTTCCACATTATTGGGGATTTGGAGTAGAATCACGAGGAACAACCTCAAAAATTCCTGATCCTTTTGCTATAGAACAAGGTAACCCAACAAAAATTAAAAATGGATATGAGGAGAAATGGTTGCTCAACATCATGGTCATTGATACACGTGGTGCACAAGATAAGAAAGCTTGCACTCAATGTAGATGTGACCAGATGAATCTCCCGAAGGACTTTTATAATGTCACAAGGGATATACATAACCAAAAATTGACTACAAATTATAAAGGAGGTCTATTTTGTTGTCAGGACAACTTACAATGCAAGCAAATAGAGGGTTTTCAAGGTTCAAGGAGAATGGTTTCCTTAAGATACAAAATTAGTTGGGTTGATTGGAACATATACCAAATACCAGTTAAGGTTTACATACTTGATTCCACCGACAAAGTGAGGTCAAATGGTTCCAAAATACTTCATGATTGTCTGGTAGATAAGTTTTTCAAGACAGTACTTTATGATAAAACAATATACTTTTCAATCTTATTAGAGTGAGTGACAAAAGTAAATCTTAATTCCTTGCAGGCAGAGTATACCATTCCAGCAACTGGTGGTGGTGGTGATTCTCCTCATGTCCAAAAAGCAAACATCCCAATGGAAAAAGGAGGTTATCTAATTTATGGCACTGCTCATATGCATTCAGGTGTTGTAAATGCAACTTTATATGGACAGGTGATGAACAATATTTTTCGCCATTCTTATAAACCATTTGTTATTAGTTACGTATTAATCTTGTGAAACTTTTTGTGAATGACTTTTTATTCAATAAATTTTCTAATTCCATATCATTGTAAAAGGTCATATATAACAATGCATCTTCAACTCTAAAATTTATGTTCTCCTACCATTTAGGGATGGAAGGACTTTATGTACATCAACACCAAAATATGGAACAGGAAAAGAGGCTGGAAATGAGAAAGTTATCTCATTGGAATGTCTGTTTGTTATCCCACAACCGGGGTTCAATCAGATTCATGATGGTGAAATTTTGACTCTAGAATCTAGATATAAAAAATGAGTTCATACTGGAGCTATGGGACATTTCTACATCTATTTGGCAGAGGAACTACCACAATGATATTAAAAATGTAATTTTAAATTATTCATGTCCCTTCACTTAGTGCTTTATTTTATTTTGTGATAGTTGGTTCATGACAACATAAACATCAACACTCCTTTTGTCCATATCTCAATATGGAGTTC